>NW_024070202.1:31238219-31323035 GCF_014754425.2 Oryx dammah | reverse complement strand
GCTTTGTTGATTTTTGCTATGGTCTCTTTTGTTTCTTTTGCATTTATTTCTGCCCTAATTTTTAAGATTTCTTTCCTTCTGCTAACTCTGGGGTTCTCTAATTCTTCCTTTTCTAGTTGCTTTAGGTGTAGAGTTAGGTTATTTATTTGACTTTTTTCTTGTTTCTTGAGGTATGCCTGTATTGCTATGAACTTTCCTCTTAGCACTGCTTTTATAGTGTCCCACAGGTTTTGGGTTGTTGTGTTTTCATTTTCATTAGTTTCTATGCATATTTTGATTTCTTTTTTGATTTCTTCTGTGATTTGTTGGTTATTCAGAAGCGTGTTGTTCAGCCTCCATATGTTGGAATTTTTAATAGGTTTCCTCCTGTAATTGAGATCTAATCTTAGTGCATTATGGTCAGAAAAGATGCTTGGAATGATTTCGATTTTTTTGAATTTATCAAGGTTATATTTATGGCCCAGGATGTGATCTATCCTCGAGAAGGTTCCATGAGCACTTGAGAAAAAGGTGAAATTCATTGTTTTGGGGTGAAATGTCCTATAGATATCAATTAGGTCTAACTGGTCTAATGTATCATTTAAAGTTTGCGTTTCTTTATTAATTTTGTTTAGTTGATCTGTCCATATGTGTGAGTGGGGTATTAAAGTCTCCCACTATTATTGTGTTGTTGTTAATTTCCCCTTTCATACTTGTTAGCATTTGTCCTACATATTGCGGTGCTCCTATATTGGGTGCATATATATTTATAATTGTTATATCTTCTTCTTGGATTGATCCTTTGATCATTATGTAGTGGCCTTCTTTGTCTCTTTTCACAGCCTTTGTTTTAAAGTCTATTTTATCGGATATGAGTATTGCCACTCCTGCTTTCTTTTGGTCTCTATTTGCATGGAATATCTTTTTCCAACCCTTCACTTTCAGTCTGTATGTGTCCCTTGTTTTGAGGTGGGTCTCTTGTAAGCAGCATATAGAGGGTTCTTGTTTTTGTATCCAATCGGCCAGTCTTTGCCTTTTGGTTGGGGCATTCAATCCATTTACGTTTAAGGTAATTATTGATAAGTATGATCCCGTTGCCATTTGTTTTATTATTTTGGGTTCGGGTTTATACTCCCTTTTTGTGTTTCCTGTCTAGAGAATATCCTTTAGAATTTGTTGGAGAGCTGGTTTGGTGGTGCTGAATTCTCTCAGCTTTTGCTTGTCTGTAAAGCTTTTGATTTCTCCTTCATATTTGAATGAGATCCTTGCTGGGTATAGTAATCTGGGCTGTAGGTTATTTTCTTTCATCACTTTAAGTATGTCTTGCCATTCCCTCCTGGCCTGAAGAGTTTCTATTGAGAGATCAGCTGTTATCCTTATGGGAATCCCCTTGTGTGTTATTTGTTGTTTTTCCCTTGCTGCTTTTAATAGTTGTTCTTTGTGTTTGATCTTTGTTAATTTGATTAATATGTGTCTTGGGGTGTTTCGCCTTGGGTTTATCCTATTTGGGACTCTCTGGGTTTCTTGGACTTGGGTGATTATTTCCTTCCCCATTTTAGGGAAGTTTTCAACTATTATCTCCTCAAGGATTTTCTCATGGTCTTTCTTTTTGTCTTCTTCTTCTGGGACTCCTATAATTCGAATGTTGGAGCATTTCATATTGTCCTGGAGGTCTCTGAGATTGTCCTCATTTCTTTTAATTCGTTTTTCTTTTTTCCTCTCTGATTCATTTATTTCTACCATTCTATCTTCTATTTCACTAATCCTATCTTCTGCCTCCGTTATTCTATTATTTGTTGCCTCCAGAGTGTTTCTGATCTCATTTATTGCATTATTCATTGTATATTGACTCTTTTTTATTTCTTCTAGGTCCTTGTTGAACCTTTCTTGCATCTTCTCAATCCTTGTCTCTAGGGTATTTATCTGTGATTCCATTTTGACTTCAAGATTTTGGATCATTTTCACTATCAATATTCGGAATTCTTTCTCAGGTAGATTCCCTATCTCTTCCTCTTTTGTCTGGTTTGGTGGGCATTTCTCCTGCTCCTTTACCTGTTGGGTATTCCTCTGTCTCTTCATCTTGGTTATATTGCTGCGTTTGGAATGGCCTTTTTATATTCGTAATTTGTGGAGTTCTCTTTATTGTGGAGCTTCCTCACTGTGGGTGGGGTTGTATCAGTGGCTTGTCAAGGTTTCCTGGTTAGGGAGGCTTGTGTTGGAGGTCTGGTGGGTGGAGCTGGGTTTCTTCTCTCTGGAGTGCAGTGGAGTGACCAGTAATGGGTTATGAGACGTCTAAAGTTTTGGAGTAACTTTGAACTGCCTGTATATTGAAGCTCAGGGGTATGTTCCTGTGTTGCTGGAGAATTTGTGTGATATGTCTTGCTCTGGAACTTGTTGGCCCTTGGGTGGAGCTTTGTTTCGGTGTAGGTTTGGAGGCATTTGATGAGCTCCTATTGCTTAATGTTCCCTGAATTCAGGAGTTCTCTGATGTTCTCAAGCTTTGGACTTAAGCCTCCTGCTTCTGGTTTTCAGTTTTATTTTTACGGTGGTCTCTAGACTTCTCCATCTATACAGCACCAATGATATAGCATCTAGGCTAAAGATGAAAGGTTTCTCCACATTGAGGGGCACCCAGAGAGGTTCACTGTTTTTGAAGACAATGATCTGCTTTTCTGGTTGCCTGATGTCCTCTGCCTGCATTCAGAGGTTGTTTTGTGGAGTTTGCTCCGCGTTGAAATGATCTTTTGAGGAATTTGTGAGGGAGAAAGTGGTCTTCCCTTCCTATTCCTCCGCCATCTTAGGACCGCCCCCCTCCACCATTAACTCTTGAGTCAGCAGTTTTACTTCAAAAGACAAGGACACAGGGGCTTGTACACAGTTTCAGAACTAGCTTTGAGTATTGTGTTGCTGATCTTTATTAAATATATCTACATGATATTTACCAGTCATTGTTAAAAGTCTCGTTAGGAAAGAGGAGGCAACTCTACAAAATCAATATTAAATAAAATGTGTTCAAAATGATTTTAAGTTTTAACTTTTTCAATGTAGAAAGTTTGTAAAGCAGTTATGTGGCCAAACCACCAAAAAGAACTGAAGTAAGAAAGATAAGAGATCTGTATATGGAGATTCATAGCATCAGTAAAGATTTCTGGCAATATAATTATTTATTGTTGTTGGTCAGTCACTCAGTCGTGCCTAAATCTTTGCAAGGTTGCAGGCAACCCTGTGGACTGCAGCACAACAGGCTTCTCTGTCCTTCCTCTCCCAGAGTTTACTCAAACTCATATCCATTGAGTCGGTGATGCCATCCAACCATCTCATCCTCTGTCGTCCCCTTCTCTTCCTGCCTTCAATCTTTCCTAGCATCGGAATCTTTTCCAATGAGTCAGCTTTTTGCATCAGGTGGCCAAAGTACTGGAGCTTCAGCATCAGTCAGTCCAATGAGTATTCAGTGTTGATTTCCTTTAGGATTGACTGGTGTGATCTTCTTGCTGTCCAAGGGACTCTCAGGAGTCTTCTCCAGCACCATAATTCGAAGATATCGATTCTTTGGTGCTCAACCTTTTTTATTGTCCAGATCTCACATCCATACACAACTACTGGAAAAACCATAGCTTTGACTGTATGGACATTTGTAGACAAAGTAATGTCTCTGCTTTTTAATATGCTGTTTAGGTTTGCCATAGCTTTTCTTCCAAGGAGCAAGGGTCTTTTAATTTCATAACTGCAGTCACTGTCCACAGTAACTTTGGAGCCCAAGAAAATAAAGTCTGTCACTGTTTGCATTGTTTCCCCATCTCTTTGACGTGAAGTGATGGGACCAGATGCCATGATCTTAGTTTTTTGTATGTTGTTCTAAGCCAGCTTTTTAAACTCTCCTCTTTTACCTTCATCAAGAGGCTCTTTAATTCCTCTTCACTTTCTGCCATAAGGGTGGTATCATCTGCATATCTGAGGTTGTCGATATTTCTCCCAGCAGTCTTGAGTCCAGCTTGTGATTCATTCAACCTGGCATTTTGCATGATATACTCTATGTATAAGTTAAATAAGCAGAGTGACAGTATACAGCCTTGATGTACTCCTTTCCCAATTTAGAACCAGTCTGTGGTTCCATGTACAGTTCTAACTGTTGCTTCCTGACCTACATACAGATTTCTCAGGAGGCAGGTCAGGTGGTCTGGTAGTCCCATGTCTTTCAGAATTTTCCAGTTTATTGTGATCCACACAGTCAAAGGCTTTGGCATAGTCAATAAAGCAGAAGTAGATGTTTTTCTGGAATTCTCTTTCTTTATCTATGATCCAGCAGATGTCAGCAATTTGATCTCTGGTTCCTCTGCCTTTTCTAAAACCAGCTTGAACATCTAGAAGTTCACAGTTCACGTATTACTGAATTTTTCACGTATTTTTGAATTGCTTGGAGAATTTTGAGCATTACTTTACTGGCGTGTGAGATGAGTGCAGTTGTGCGGTAGTTTGAGCGTTCTTTGGTATTACCTTTCTTTGGAATTAGAATGAAAATTGACCTTTTCCAGTCCTGTGGCCACTGCCAAGTTTTCCAAATTTGCTGGCATATTGAGTGCAACACTTTAACAGCATCACCTTTTAGGATTTGAAATTATTTAGGATAATTATTTATGGGCAATATACAGTACACTGATTTTTGATAAGTTCTATCAAAGTTATAGTCACAGTCACAAGTATCATATGTGGGACAGCAGAACAAAAGCTGTGGTACCAAATGATCAATAACCAATAGAATATTGAATGTTCAAAAATAATAAATATGTTCCATATGTATTACCACTTTTTGAAAGAATCACTGAAAGAGTAATACCTCAGAAGGGAAAGAAGATATATTTCAAACAGATATGTGAAAACAGCCAGGAACTTACAGTAGGAAAATGGTTCAAGAGGTAATGGTATATTCAAAGAGTAAACTATTGTGTAGTCATTAGAAATATTACTTTCAACAGTTTGAACTTCTGAAAAGACTGGCAGTAGAGTGTGAATTGAAACAGTAGGATACAAAGTTGAGTACATGGCAGTGTAATCTGAACTTTGAAGCAAAAGGTAAAATGGCTTAAAGAGTAAAGAGAACAAACTATTAACAGGGGTTACTTCTCCGTGGGATCTTGAGGAATTGTGCTGGTCTTTGTGTGTGTGTTTTAACGTTTTCTGAGTCTCTAATGGCCACACGTTACCCCCTCCCTCCCTCCCTCCCTCTTCCCTTCTCTGTCTTCTGCTTCCCCTCCTACTCCTCCTTTCTCTTTCCTTCACATCTCCCTTCTTTTTATTAATTAAAAAGTGCCAAGCACTATGCCAGATTCAGCAAATAGCCAGATGCAAATATGAGTCCCTTGAGGAACTATCCACTCAAGCCTTAAAACTTTTGAAATGTAGCTATAGGCAGGTTGAAAGGCAGGGTGATCAAGAATGAGGTCAGAGTGTTATTCCGAAACATTTGTGTGTGCGTGCTAAGTCGCTTCAGTTGTGTCCAACTCCTTGCAATCCCATGGACTGTAACCCACCACACTCCTCTGTCCATGGAATTCTCCAGGCAAGAATACTAGAGTGGGTTGCATGTCCTCCTCCGGGGGATCTTCCTGACCCAGGGATCAAACTCGAATCTCCTGCATTGCCGGCAGATTCTTTACCACTGAGCCACCAGCAAAGTCCATCCCAAAACATAATTATTTTAAAAACCTTAGAGTTTCAAGTGAAATGTAGCCAGTGGTTATCTTACTGTGACTTCAGACACCTTAGGACAAATGCAGAGTATAGATTCTTCAATACAGAAATGCCCTGACTAGAGGTCCTGGCACCTCTTCCCGAGATGGGTGTAAGCACGATTCATTTTGCCCTCTTCCCAGAGGATCCTGGAGAAAGTCCCCTGCACCATAGCCTCAGCAGGGGTGGGGGACCCTCACCAGAACACTTAGCTTTGGGGCTCTTACCACATCACACGCCCAACTTGGCTGAGCCCAGTGTGGGGACTCAAGGGGGTTCAGCAAGGCATCAGGACCCTGCTTGGTTCTCCTGACCCTTTGCATCCTGGTGGCCTCTGATGACTGAAAGCTTGTGACCTGTTCTCCTGGACTGCCCGTACTCCCATGCCCTCAGCAAGGGCCCTGAAGGCCCAGTGGTTGGCAAAGACAAAAGCAAAATCCACACGGTGTCTGAACAGCTGAAATAAAAGCCTCTTTCTCTCTCATATCTTACCATACAGTTTTCTTTTCCTTTCTTACTGTTCCTTTTTTTTTTTTTTTCCTGAGGAGAGGGGGCTCTGAGAGGCTGTTTTTTTTTTTCCCAAAGACCAGCTGATTTGTAGCTCAGGAGAAAAAAAAAGAGAAGCATCCAGAAATCTGGAAAGAAGAAAGAAAATCTTATGAATATAACTCTGACCTCAGCTAACTCAAATAAGGTGTTCATTACCGAACGGTTAGAGCCACCTACACAGGACAAAGTGAATTTCTAATCAACAGGTAGTAATAGCAGAACCCCCTCCGCAGCCAGGAAGCATTAGAATGGATTATCCACGAAGAGAGGATTAGAAAAAGAGAGACGTGGAGTCCAGCAAAGGAAACCCCAGCGGGCCAGCTGGCTAATGTTTGGGATAATAATTCCAAATGTATTAAAATAAATTGTAAGAAAGAAAAGGCTGAAGGCAATAAAAGCAAGCTTCACACGATACTGTATATTGTGGATAAAATCATGCACATTTGTAGTAATCACTTCCCCAGAGGCAAGCGGTAAAGGTGCCACCAGCAGAGACTGGTAGAGCTTAAAGACACAAAGCCTGGTACATGAACAAGAGTTGCAAGAAGTGGGGGCAGCTATCATGGCGTCCACCTGATAGACACAGTCCTGGTCTGTTTTTTTTCTGTAGCCTGAGCACTGCTTCACAGTGTGCAAACAGGAAGGAAGTTGCAGGAATAGATGGCTTTACTCCCCCACAGTCTTAAATGCAGGCTTGCTGAAGATCTTAAGCAGGGAGAAAAATGCTCTTTCTTTTTTCTTATTTATGGAATTTCACCAGCAACACAGATGTAGAGCATGGAAGCCTCTTTGGCCTCTCAGCTTTTGTCCATCAGTGAAGAACTAGAATTCAGAAACTGACAATAGAGTAGAATAATCAGTTTTTCTTTGGCCATATACATTCCCCATGGACTGTAGCTCGCCAGGCTCCTCTGTCCATGAAATGCTCCAGGCAAGAATACTGGAGTGGGTTACCATTCCCTTCTCCAGAGGGTCTTCCTGACCCAAGGATCAAACCCGGGTCTCCTGCATCACAGGCAGATACTTTACCATCGGAGCTACTGGGGAAGCCCACCACACTCAGAGCCTGCCACCATTTTTAATCTTGATCTCCCATTTTCTTGTTTTGTTGTTGTTTTTGCCTATTTAAGGTTAAGGCCTTGTTACTTCTAGGAAATCTGCAAATGGTATTTAAATGCTCCTCTTAACGTTTTCCCATTTTTATTCTACATCAGTGAGCCTGAGCTAGGGGGACATCACTGAGCCAGAGGTTCCTATAACTATAGCTGTTATTGTTGTTCAGTCGCTCAATCGTGTTCAATGCTTTGTAACCCCATGGACTGTAGCACACCAGGCTTCCCTGTCCTTCACCATCTCCCAGGGTTTGTTCAGACTCATGTCCATTGAGTTGGTGATGCCATCCAACCATCTCACCCTCTGTTATCCCCTTTACCTCCTGCCTTCAATCTTTCCCAGCATCAAGATCTTTTCCAGTGAGCCTACTCTTCACATTAGGTGGTCAAAGTATTAGAGTTTCAGCTTCAGCATCAGTCCTTTCAGTGAATATTCAGGACTGATTTCCTTTAGGATGGACTGGTTGGATCTTCTTGCAGTCCAAGAGACTCTCAAGTGTCTTCTCTAGCACCATAGTTCAAAAGCATCAATTCTTGGGTGCTCAGACTTCTTTATGGTCCAACTCTCACATCTGTACAAGACTACTAGAAATACCGAATACCATAGCTTTGACTATATGAACCTTCTATATAGACTCTATCTTAAATGTTTTCTTCGTGAAGCTGGGAATTCCTTTATCCTCAATGCTTGAATAATTGATGATGTTTTTACTGAGGAGTTTTCTTGCTGAATTGATTTGAGAGTGTGTAGTGAATCCCTGGTTCTGTGTGGTCTTAGGAAAGTTACTTAGTTTTTCCAGGATTCCAGTTTGCCATCTGTAAAATGGGAATGAAAGGGCAAATAAGAGAAAATAGATGTAATTTGCCTGGCATACAGTAGGAACCCATCAAATGGAAATTGCTGATTTATTAATTATTTAAGTTGTGTTAATACCTTGTTGATGTTTTTGAGTACTTGGAATAACTGTTAGTATATGATTTTATTGATCATGTAAATAATGGTAGCTAACATTTATACAGTGGAAGTGAGAAATAGATTTAAGGGCCTAGATCTGATAGATAGAGTACCTGATGAACTATGGAATGAGGTTCGTGACATTGTACAGGAGACAGGGATCAAGACCATCCCCATGGAAAAGAAACGCAAAAAAGCAAAATGGCTATCTGGGGAGGCCTTACAAATAGCTGTGAAAAGAAGAGAGGCGAAAAGCAAAGGAGAAAAGGAAAAATATAAGCATCTGAATGCAGAGTTCCAAAGAATAGCAAGAAGAGATAAGAAAGCCTTCTTCAGTGATCAATGCAAAGAAATAGAGGAAAAGAACAGAATGGGAAAGACTAGAGATCTCTTCAAGAAAATGAGAGATACCAAGGGAACATTTCATGCAAAGATGGGCTCGATAAAGGACAGAAATGGTATGGACCTAACAGAAGCAGAAGATATTAAGAAGAGGTGGCAAGAATACACAGAAGAACTATACAAAAAAGATCTTCATAACCCGGATAATCATGATGGTGTGATCACTCATCTAGAGCCAGACATCTTGGAATGTGAAGTCAAGTGGGCCTTAGAAAGCATCACTACGAACAAAGCTAGTGGAGGTGATGGAATTCCAGTGGAGCTCTTTCAAATCCTGAAAGATGATGCTGTGAAAGTGCTGCACTCAATATGCCAGCACATTTGGAAAACTCAGCAGTGGCCACAGGACTGGAAAAGGTCAGTTTTCATTCCAATTCCAAAGAAAGGCAATGCCAAAGAATGCTCAAACTACCGCACAATTGCACTCATCTCACATGCTAGTAAAGTAATGCTCAAAATTCTCCAAGCCAGGCTTCAGCAATACGTGAACTGTGAACTTCCTGATGTTCAAGCTGGTTTTAGAAAAGGCAGAGGAACCAGAGATCAAATTGCCAACATCTGCTGGATCATGGAAAAAGCAAGAGAGTTCCAGAAAAACATCTATTTCTGCTTTCTTGGCTATGCCAAAGCCTTTGACCATGTGGATCACAATAAACTGTGGAAAATTCTGAAAGAGATGGGAATACCAGACCACCTGACCTGCCTCTTGAGAAATCTGTATGCAGGTCAGGAAGCAACAGTTAGAACTGGATATGGAACAACAGACTGGTTCCAAATAGGAAAAGGAGTACATCAAGGCTGTATATTGTCACCCTGCTTATTTAACTTCTATGCAGAGTACATCATGAGAAACGCTGGGCTGGAAGAAGCACAGGCTGGAATCAAGATTGCCAGAAGAAATATCAATAACCTTACATATGCAGATGACACCATCCTTATGGCAGAAAGTGAAGAGGAACTAAAAAGCCTCTTGATGAAAGTGAAAGAGGAGAGGGAAAAAGTTGGCTTAAAGCTCAACATTCAGAAAATGAAGATCATGGCATCTGGTCCCATCACTTCATGGGAAATAGATGGGGAAACAGTGGAAACAGTGTCAGACTTTATTTTCTTGGGCTCCAAAATCACTGCAGATGGTGTTTGCAGCCATGAAATTAAAAGACGCTTACTCTTTGGAAGAAAAGTTATGACCAACCTAGATAGCATATTCAAAAGCAGATACATTACTTTGCCAACTAAGGTCCGTCTAGTCAAGGCTATGGTTTTTCCAGTGGTCATGTATGGATGTGAGAGTTGGACTGTGAAGAAGGCTGAGCGCCAAGAATTGATGCTTTTGAACTGTGGTGTTGGAGAAGACTCTTGAGAGTCCCTTGAACTGCAGGGAGATCCAACCAGTCCATTCTGAAGGCTATCAGCCCTGGGATTTCTTTGGAAGGACTGATGCTGAAGCTGAAACTCCAATACTTTGGCCACCTCATGCGAAGAATTGAATCCTTGGAAAAGACTCTGATGCTGGGAGGAATTGGGGTCAGGAGGAGAAGGGGACAACAGAGGATGAGATGGCTGGAAGGCATCAGTGACTCGATGGACGTGAATCTGAGTGAACTCCGGGAGTTGGTGATGGATAGGGAGGCCTGGCGTGCTATGATTCATGGGGTCGCAAAGAGTCGGACACGACTAAGCGACTGAACTGAACATTTATTGAGGGATTGATTTTTACCTGCCAGGCACTGTTCTAAATATTAATACCATACTAGTTTATTTAATCATAACAGTTCTATGAGATTATGTACCATTATTGTCATCATCCCATCTTACAGATAACAACCCTCAGTATAGAGAGATCAGCTTGCCTAATGTACAGAGCCTAGACACAAACCCAGGTCCCTGCCCTTGACTGTTACCCACTGAAGGACAGGCCCAGGCTACAAAGACCAGTGCACTGCGGAGGGAAGACGGAGGCCTCTGCTCTGCCTCCTATGAGACAAAGTCCCTCATACTCAGAGACTGCATTTCCCTTCTGTAATATATGAGGAGTTGTCACAGGACTTTAGTGACTGAAAAAAGCGTTATGGTTGGGAGTTAAGCTTTGTTTGGGGCAGATGAGGTCTAGAGCTCAGGAGACAGCTTCTCAGATAGCTCTGAGCACTGCTCCGAAGAGGTAGGTAGTGGAGGAGGGCAGTAGATATGTGATTTGGTGAAGGGGGTACCTGCCGTCAGGCACTCGTTTTGGCAGAGGTTTGCTGCTAGTCACAAGGAACAGATGTCTCTGCTAATGATTTTAATGCTTTTCTAGGTCTGAGAAGATGCAAGAAGTTGGATTCATAAAATTTTCTCCTGAAAATGTCTAACTACCTGAAGGCCTATTCTGCCAGTTTCTCCCAGAGAACAGAGTGCCTCATTCCTGATCTCTTTCAGAGGGTGTTGAAGGTCAGCGACTGCAGTGGCGGGTGACTTCATCCTTGGAGAAGCAGATGGCAAGTGTCAAGTTTTAGTTGGTAACTCCAAAATCAAGTATGGACACACTGCTTTTTATTTCCACAATGGTCTCCTGGAAACCACTCTGAGAAGTAAATCGTTGCTATGTGTTGTATATTTTCCCATAGGAATGATGTGCTAGTTGGGGGTTGTATTCCTGAACAAGGCCTCAGAATCAAGCAAATCATTAATATGAACCAAAATGTGTCAAAGAAGTAGCTATAGGACAATCATAAACCTATAACACACTTTTTAAAATAAATTAATCATCCAAGTTCTACAAAATAGGCACATATGCTCCATACCCAGATTAAGAAGACATGAAGAGGAAAGGACACTGCTAACAAGTTGAACCCATAGGCACATAATATACTACTCTTTTTAGAGCTTAGGATAATTTTGGAGGGAGTCATTCAACACCTTGTGGTTTATGTATTTCCTTATGAAAAGCAGAGGCAGTCAGGATAATCCCAGTGACTTCTGAGTTCCTCTTAAAGTTGGAATTAGTTTATTACCGTGTACTGCTTATAGCTTCTAAATATTTAAGGGACTCCTGAGAACTCGTGGTTCAAAAACTTTTTGAATCTTATCTTTTCATTTATTTTCTGTTTTGTGATTCAAACTCCCTGCTTCCCTTCTACCCTGTGAAGAACAGACTGCAATCGAGGGGGCCCTAGAGAGGAAGAATTATTTAGTTTCTTGTTCCTTTGCTCTTATCGATAGAGGATGTTTTAGAGCTGATTAAGCAGAAAACACCCATGGGAGAGTCAGGTCCTCACTTAAAGATGTCCTGAGACCCTGTTGTCCAAATGAACTGAAATGAAATGGTGATGTTCAGTGGCCTAGACCATGAGGATTAACAGTTTTGGAACAGTGATGACTGTATATATATAAATGAAATATTTGGACCAATGATGATTATTCATAATATTATTACTAATGAATAAAGCATTTATAGGCAACATAAAGCATGATTCCACAGTTGTGAGTAATAGAAGCGTAAATCTAAAGGAGAGCTGTTATTTACTAGAAGAATCTTGGTGGTTATGTAACTCTTTGGCCTCTGGAAATGCTATTTTTCTACAAAGAACAATTTCTTGGCTTTTTTTTTTTTTTTTTCAGTTTCAGAAGTTAAACGCAGACTCCCAGATGTGCAACTGTTTCTGTTTGTTCCTATATGAAATCCTTGAGCAGCACTTATATGTAACCTGCTGTGTGGTTTTAGTGAATACCCAGCATTTGATTAGGTCTTTGCCCCCTGCAGACGCATTTGTTAATAAAACAAAGCCATTGGTAACAGTAATGGAGAATGGTGACCTTAACTTTTTTTTAACTTTTTATTTTGTATTGGGGTATAGCTGATTAACAATGTTGTGATAGTTTCAGAGGACAAGAGACTCAGCCATGCAAATACATGTATTCATTTCCCCCTCAAACACCTCTTCCATTCTGGCAGGCACATAACATTGAGTAGAGTTCCATGTGCTATGCGGTAGGTCCTTGTTGGTTACCCGTTTTAAATATAGCAGTATGTACATGAACTTCCCAAAGTCCCTAAGTATCCCTTCCCCTCTGTAACCATAAGTTCATTTTCTAAGTCTGTGAGCCTCTTTCTGCTTTGTAAGTTCATGTGTATCATTTCCCTTATATCTGAAGAATTTAATTTTTTAAGCTCGTTTTAAAAGTGAAGCGAAAACAATTTCTAGAGTGTCCTGTAATTCTGAGTCATTCCAGTAGATGGCACTGTTGTATAAAAACAACCCATCAGTTAAGGCTTAGGGACTGAAGAATGATTTTTTTTCTCAAAGAACCCTCCCTCCTCCAATGGACAAACAGGAAAAAAGTGAATAATGAAGAGATTATTTCCTTCTGTGGTACAATATGGATGGTGCTCATGGAAAATGGTTTTCTTTATTTGAATATGTATGTATTTGATAATTTTATCCATGCTTTCTACTGAGTTTGGAAGGTTACCCCGTCCTTCCTCCATGCCCAAGTTTAACAAACTTTTTTGGTTTCAACGGGGAGAGGTGGGAAACCTGAGCTGTGCTTTCATTATTTCTCTCTGCATGATAAAGATGTGGAGTGAGAAGCTGACACGTTTTGGGGTTGTTGCTGCTGTTTTCCTCAGCTTGCTTATGTCTAGAATAGTGGAGTGGAAAGATCATGTGCTTTGTACCCCAAAGAATCCACATCCTGAATTTGCTACTTGCTTGATCCCTCTGAGCCCCGTGTTTCTTGTCTGGAAGAAATGGAAGCAGTAACAAGTCCCAACCGTGCAGCTTTAAGGGACTAGAGGTCTCCTTATACACAGCCTGGCAATGTACCCTGTACAGGGCAGATTCTCAATAAATGGTGGCTGTTGATATGAAATGTGGTATTGCGGTATGATGTAAGCAATTGATTACATTGCTCAGTGATTAATTTCTGGTCTTACTCAATTTTCCAACCTTGACTTAAGCTGAGGTAAGAAAACTGCCAGCCTTAGGAGAGACCTGGTGCATTTCTTAAGGAAATACTGACCCCAGCAACTACTTCAAAGTGATTTGTGTACACCAGAGTGCTACCTTCATCAGAAACAAAATACTGTTTTAGTAAAGCAAGGTGATCCTTATGGCTCAAGCACGTGTTGATGGAAGAGAGTGATGTTTGTTTAGTGTGATGAATGGTGACTCATGATTTCACATCTAAAATAGAGCTTATAAAACAAAGTGAAAGCCACTCATTTTTTGGATAAGGAAGCTTAAGTCCAACAAAGCTTTTTAAAAAGACACAAAAACCCTTTTTCTTTTGAAATAGTTTTAAACTTGTAGAAAAATTGCAGAATTATACAGAGAATTCCTGTATATCCTTCACTCCACCTCTAGAATGTGAACCTCTTCCATAAACACAGTAGGTTATGTAAGGAAATTAAACATTAGTACAATACTGTAAATCTATTCACCTTATTTGAATTTTTACTAACATCTGTTTCAGTTCAGGGACCAGTCTAGGATCCTGAGTTGGATTTAGTTGCTGCGTCTCTTTAATCTCCTCTTGTCTATAACGGTTTCTGGATCTTTCCTTGACTTTTGAGACCTTGTTACTTTTGAAGAGTACTAACTAGTTATTTTGTAGAGTATGCCTCATTCCACAAATTTGGGTTTGTCTGATGATTCCTCATGCTTAGATGAGGTTGGGCATATTTAGCAGGGATACTATGAAAGTGATATTGGGCCCTTTCTGTGCATCGTATCAGAGAAAATGTGATGTTATAGTCTTATTACTAGAGATGTTAATTTTAATTGCTAGCAAAGATGATACCTACTACATACTCCACAGTTAAATTACTATCTTCCTTTTTGTCATTAATATCTTTGGGGAGAAATTATAAGACTATGTACAAATCTTGTTTCTTCTTAAACTTTCACCAACTAATTTTAACATCCATTAATACCTACAACAATTGTTATTACTGTGGAGTTCCTTATTTCCTCATTCCTTTTACATTTATTAATTGGATTTTTTCTGTAGACTTGTCTTTTCTACCCTGTTTATTTACTTAGTAAATTGTTTCTTTATATCAGTGTAGACTCATTGATACTTATTTTATTCTATAGGTTATAATCCAGTGCTAACTTTATTTCCTTTCCCGATCAAAATTATTCCAGTTTTGGCCATTGGATGCCTTCCCATCTTCTTTTGACATAACCCCGCCTTTTTGTGAGCATTTCTCTGTATTCTAGCATACCAACATGTGCAGGCTTATCTTGTATTTCGCCTGCTCTGGTCCTGGAATCCACTTTGCTAAGGAGCATGGTTCTTTTATTGGAGAATGGAATTTAGGAAACAGAATCAGCACTAAATGTGCTCATGGCTGCTGCTGCTGCTAAGTCGCTTCAGTCGTGTCCAACTCCGTGTGACCCTATAGACGGCAGCCCACCAGGCTCCCCCGTCCCTGGGATTCTCCAGGCAAGAACACTGGAGTGGGTTGCCATTTCCTTCTCCAATGCATGAAAGTGAAAAGTGAAAGTGAAGTTGCTCATGGCTACTAGGGTATCATTGTTTCTAGACTGTCCCAGCAGACAAGAAACTTAGTGTATGTATACTAATCCGATACATGTATATATATGTCTACACACATGCACACACAAAAATAAGTTTACAATGATCATTTTGACACTAATCCAATACCATAGGTTTCATTCTTTTTGAAACTGTCTTTCCCCTTTCCTTATTTATAACATTACTTCTGACAATGAGGAACCTGGCTCATTTCATCTGTATGTGTGCTTATTTGTCCAATTCTAGTATATATATACACAAAATAGCTTCAGGCAGTCCACATCCCTGTTAGAGACAAAGTCACATGCAAGGGCATCTGTATACAGCACCTTTAGCCTTTAGCCTTATAGTATGAAGTCTAAATCATGTTTTCCAGATTTCTGTAGGTTAGTTCCTTTTTTCTCCACCCCCACTGATTCGTTACATACTTAAGTTCATGTGATGTTTGTGTTCCATTTCAGGTTCCCTCCCTGTTCTGATTGTTTTTAATTATGTTTCAAGGTTTGTGAAATATTACTCTGGTTCTAACAGTCAGAGCTATTAAAAAAAAAAACACATATACTCAGAGAAAAGTATTCCTGCTATCTCACTCCCATTTCCCCATTTTTTTTCCATTCTATCCCCACCCTTTCTCTGCAGTAACCTACAGAGTTTGATTTCTGATTTCATTAGTAACTATGTTTCTCTTTCACAAGTAAACAGATACACATGTATTTTTCTATATCCTTCTTTCTCAAGTGAAAGGTAGCATACTGTAAGTAGACTTTTGAACTTTGTTTTTTTATAATTAATATATCCTGGAAATTATACAATATCAGTTCAAAGAGATTGCCCTCTTTCTTCTTTTTTTGACTCTGATGCTGGGAGGGATTGGGAGCAGGAGGAGAAGGGGACGACAGAGGATGAGATGACTGGATGGCATCACGGACCCGATGGACATGAGTTTGGGTAAACTCTGGGAGATGGTGATGGACAGGGAGGCCTGGCGTGCTGCGATTCTTGAGGTCGCAAAGAGTCGGACACGACTGAGCGACTGAGCTGAACTGAACTGAACTCTATTGCATTGGCTGAATATACTCTGGTTTATTCACCCCATCCTCCTACATGTCAGCACGGGAGTTGCTTCTCATACCGTCAGTTACAAGCAGGAGTGCTGCAGACAACTGTGTGCACATATATTTTTGCGTTGTTCGATGTGCATCTTCAAGGTAGATTCCTAAGAGTAGAATTGCTGGGTCAAAAGATCAGTAGAGGTGTGGAAAATAGGTTGAAAAGTTGAATACGCAATTAACCTAGACGTATCAAGTCCACTTCAAAGGAGTTCAAAGCAGAAACCAAACAGATTTGTGCATATCTGTTTTCGTAGCAACATGATTCACAATAGCCCAAAGATAGAAGCAACCCAAATGTTCATCAACAGAAAGATGGAGAAACAAAATGTGGACTGAGCATACAACAGAATAGGGAGTCAGTAAAAATGAACACGATTCTGACACATTATGCTTATTGAAATAAGCCAGACGCGAAAGGGAATATATTACATGATTTCACTTACAGTAAGGCACTTGTACCATAAGGTACCATTCAGGTATGATGTAAATCAAATCCCTAATGATTATACAGTGGAAGTGAGAAATAGATTTAAGGGACTAGATCTAATAGACAGAGTTCCTGATGGACTATGGATGGAGGTTCGTGACCTTGTACAGGAGGCAGGAATGAAGACCATACCCAGGAAAAAGAAATGCAAAAAAGCAAAATGACTGGCTGAGGAGGCCTTACAAATAGCTGTGAAAAGAAGAGAAGCCAAAAGCAAAGGAGAAAAGGAAAGATATACCCATTTGAATGCAGAGTTCCAAAGAACAGCAAGGAGATAAGAAAGCCTTCCTCAATGATCAGTGCAAAGAGATACGGGAAAACAATAGAATGGGAAAGACTAGAGATCTCTTCAAGAAAATTAGAGATATCAAGGCAACATTTCATTCAAAGATGGGCTCAATAAAGGACAGAAATGGTATGGACCTAACAGAAGCAGAAGATATTAAGAAGAGGTGGCAAGAATACACAGAAGAACTGTACAAAAAAGACCTTAACAACCCAGATAGTCACGATGGTGTGATCACTCACCTAGAGCCAGAAATCCTGGAATGCGAAGTCAAGTGGGCCTTAGGAAGCATCACTACAAACAAAGCTAGTGGAGGTGATGGAATTCCAGTTGAGCGCTTTCAAATCCTGAAATATGATGCTGTGAAAGTGCTGCAGTCAGTATGCCAGCAAATTGGGAAAATTCAGCAGTGGCCACAGGACTGGAAGAGGTGAGTTTTCATTCCAGTCTCAAATTAAGCTCAAAGAAATGCAGTGCCAAAGAATGCTCAAAGTACTGCACTATTGTACTCATCTCACATGCTAGCAAAGTAATGCTCAAAATTCTCCAAGCAAGGCTTCAACAGTACGTGAACCATGAAACTTTCAAATGTTCAAGCTGGATTTAGAAAAGGCAGAGGAACCAGAGATCAAATTGCCAACATCCTCTGGATCATAGAAAAAGCAAGAGAGTTCCAGAAAAACATCTATTTCTCCTTTATTGACTATGCCAAAGCCTTTGACTGTGTAGATCACAATAAACTGTGGAAAATTCTGAAAGAGATGGGAATACCAGGCCACCTGACCTGCCTCTTGAGAAACCTGTATGCAGGTCAGGAAGCAACAGAACTGGTCATGGAACGACAGACTGGTTCCAAATAGGAAAGGAGTACGTCAAGGCTGTATATTGTCACCCTGCTTATTTAACTTCTATGCAGAGTACATCATGAGAAATGCTGGGCTGGAAGAAGCATAAGCTGGAATCAAGATTGCCGGGAGAAATATCAATAACCTGATATGCAGATGATACCACCCTTATGGCAGAAAGTGAAGAGGAACTAAAAAGCCTCTTGATGAAAGTGAAAGAGGAGAGTGAAGAAGTTGGCTTAAAGCTCAGCATTCAGAAAATTAAGATTGTAGCATCTGGTCCCATCACTTCATGGCAAATAGATGGAGAAACAGTGGAAACAGTGGCAGACATTATTTTTTTGGACTCCAAAATCACTGCAGATGGGGACTGCAGCCATAAAATAAAAAGACGCTTACTCCTTGGAAGAAAAGTTATGACCAACCTAGACAACATATGAAAAAGCAGAGACATTACTTTGCCAACAAAGGTCCATCTAGTCAAGGTTATGGTTTTTCCAGTAGTCGTGTATGGGTGTGAGAGTTGGACTGTGAAAAAGCTGAGTGCCGAAGAGTTGATGCTTTTGAACTGTGGTGTTGGAGAAGACTCTTGAGAGTCCCTTGGACTGCAAGGAGATCCAACCAGTCCATTCTAAAGGAGATCAGTCCTGGGTGTTCATTGGAAGGACTGATGGTGAAGCTGAAACTCCAGTACTTTGGCCACTTGATGTGAAGAGCTGACTCATTGGAAAAGACCCTGATGCTGGGAAGGATTGAAGGGGGGAGGAGAAGGGGCAGACAGAGGATGAGATGGTTGGATGGCATCACTAACTCAATGGGCATGAGTTTGAGTAAACTCTGGGAGGTGGTGATGGATAGGGAGGCCTGGCGTGCTGCAGTCCATGGGGTCGCAGAGTCAGACACAACTGTGTGACTGAACTGAAGGTACTTGTCATCAGATTCATAGAGAAAGGAAATAGAGTAAAAGTTATAAGGGGCTTGAGAGAGAGGGATTGGGGAGTTAATGTTTAAAGGGTACAGAGTTTCTATTTTAGATGACACGAAATTGGTGATGGTTACACAATGAGGATATACTTATAGCACTGAATTGTACATTTAAAAATGGCTAGAGTGGTGTTTTGTCACGTATATTTTATCACCAAAAAACCTTAAAAAAATAAGTACATGCAATTTTGTAAGTATTGCCAAATGCCCCCAGCAGGATTGGATCAGTTTTCAGTCCTCTCAGTTAACGAATGAGAGTGCCTGTTTCCCAACAGCTTGGCCAGTAGGTGTTACCAAACCGTTCAGTTCCTGTGACTTGCTTGGTGAAGAATGGTATCTCAGTGTTGTTATAATATGCATTTCTCTACTTCTACTGAATTTAGATACATTTTAATGTAGTTGAGAGCTGTTTTTATATCCTTTTGGAGGAATTGTCTCTTCATATCTTTTCCTCATTTTTCTAGTGAATTTTTGATCCTTTACTGTGCAATTTTTAGAGTTAAAAAGTATATATTTGCACCTATACACATACATACATAAAGGCTATTAGTCTTTCACCTGTAGTATACATAGCAAATATTTTCTTCCCATTTGCCTATAGTCTTGACTTTGTAATGCTTTTGCCATGCATATTTTTTTGATGCAGTAAATTTTATTATTTTCCTATTTGTCTCTCTGTTTTGATTCATAGTTAAAAAGCTTTTCCTTACACTGAGGGTAGAGAAGAGTTTGCTAAGTGTACTTGAATTTGTATTGTTTCATTGTTTTATACTTAAGGTCCATAAGTTTATGCTTATATATTTTGTAAGACAAATATATAGTTTTTTTGTATGTTCACAGTAACTGAAATGCAGAATTTTTGTAATGAAGCTATTGATTTAAAGGAAAAAAAAATTGCAGCATGGCAGTAATCAATCTCCTCCCAGGCTTCAATTAGCTTTTAGAAACTTTTAACTGTTGAAGAACTACTTTGTAAATCAACTTACATGTTCAGTGACAGTATAGAACTTTTTTGTAAGTTAACCCTGTACATTTCAGTTGGATTATATTGGAAATCTTTAAGGTACCATCTTTATACAAAAACAGAGCATCAAAAAAGTTCAGCTTTTGAAACATATAGCTTGTTTAAATTATTGAAAATAAAACTTGAGAACATTTGGAGATTAACATGTGTTCCTTTAAAGAAAGCAAGGGAGAACCTGAACTAATACTGATAGATTAATAAATACTCAAATGGTATACAAATACAATTTAAAAATTTTTGAATTGTTTTTGGACTCTCTCTACATGTAGAAAGAATATTTTGATGGTACTCCTAATTTCAATTAGATAAATTTATATTCTCTGCTAGAACAGAACATTTAGTAGCATCTTAATTTGAATATTCAATAGAATTATAAATAGAGACAAGTTATTTGATAAATGTCTTATAAAAATATTTGTTTAAGAAAGGTATTATGAGCAGAGATGCAAGTGGACCCATGAGGCTCTTTGAGCTGAGATAGTTTCACAATATAAAAAATTAGAATTGCAGATAGCTTTCATTTATCACCACTTGCTCTGACCTTACCAGGTATGTCAGCACTTGTAGAGAAAATATTTTCTCAATGAAAAATATTATGACTTACAGAGAAATGTTGGTTTCAAATACATCAACAATAAAATGTAAATGTGAAGAATATTGATAACACTTTGAAGAAAAAGTTAAAAAATAGGATCACATACACTCTTTGGAAAGATACTAACGACTGTCTGGAGACTAATACAGTTAAGAAATGAATTAAAATAAAAGAATGTGTATGAAGAATGATACTTTACTACCCCCAGAATGATTTTTCAATGCTTATGCTATTTTTAATATAATTCTGGGTACAACCTGGAGGATTATTTTGATAAACAGTATAAAAAGATTTCTTATTTCAGTATACATAGATATATGCTATTTTATTTTTAGAAATAATTTTATTTGTAAATAAAATTTGAATTAAAATATTATGCATATCCACCAATTTAATAAAAAGTTTCTTGATCAGTAAGTAAATATTCTTTAAACCTATATGTTTATTTTGTAATATCGTCTTTCATACTCAAAAGTTCCTGAGTGGTAAAATACATGGTTTTATACTCAAGGATCATCTCACCTGAAAAACACAAAATATACCAGGCATTCCAGGTTCGATGCATGATACAGGATGCTTAGGGCTGGGCACTGGGAGGACCCAGAGGGATGGTACGGGGAGGGAGGTGGGAGGGGGGTTCAGGATGGGGAACACGTGTACACCTGTGGCAGATTCATGCTGATGTATTGCAAAACCAATACAATATTGTAAAGTAAAAAAAAAAATGCTTTTAGTCAGACTGTTACAATAGAAAGAATACAGATTAAGAGGAACATCTTAAAGAGAGTGGAGGGGCCAGGATTTTGTAATTAATTTGGCAAAAACATTCAGAGAAAATATTATATTGAACCAATGAGAGGTAAAGACCTTTCTGAATTACATAAAAACACACAGACACAGAGCTTCTGGCTTCAATCCTAAAATTTCAGCCATGAGTAAACTGTAAAGACAGAATTACAAAATTCACTAAACCATATCAAAGAACTGTTCCCTTCCTAGTGGATATGACTTCTTAAGTGATTTGAGCTCAAACCAGACAAATAGACAAACCAGAAAGGGAGACTAACCAATCAGACTGTCTCTCATCTTTCACTCAACAGACATAAGATCTCTAGGAACCATCACTCCATTTGCAGAGATCACAAAATGGTTAGACCATAAAACCTCGAGAAGCAGGCACCAGAAATGCAGCAAACACTCAGATTCCAGATAAATCAAATCTTTTCCGTGTTGCCAATGGTCAAGTTTGCAGTACACAGGAGTTGGACTCAGCACCGAGTCCCTAGATCACCCGTAGGGACAGAGCACAGAGATGTTCTATTTAGATGACAGCTTTGGCGAGAAACTTCATTAATATGAAACACCTCAAAGAAAAGAAAAGGGGTTGGGAAAGCAAGTTACATTTGCTTATATATGGAAACAAGTTCTTTTCTGAAGATTTCCTTTGGTTACATCCAGATAAACTACTTTGCAGACTATTCTTTTTTTTAATTGAAGTATAGTTGATATACAATATTATATAACCTACAGGTGTATAATGTGACGATTCACAGTTTTTAATGGTGATACTGTATTTATAAAATACCGTATATTATAAAATATCAGTTATATTCCCTGTGTTGTATCATGTATCCTTGTAGCATATTTTATACATCACGGTTTGTACCTCGTGATTTTCTACCCCTATTTGCTGCTCTCCATTCCCTTCCCCCACTGGTAACCACTAATTTGTTCTCTATGCCTGTGAGTCTGTTTCTCTTTAGTTAATCACTAGTTGGTTGTATTTTTTAGAGTCCACATATATAAGTGATATCATATAGTATATGTCTTTCTCTGTCTGACTTGTTTCACTTAGCATAATAGCCTTCAAGCTCATCCATGTTGCAGATGACAAAATATTCTTTTTTATGGTTGAGTTGTATTCCATTGTATGTATATACACTGCTTCTTTATTCATTTGCCTGTTAATGGACACTTAGAATTACTTTCATTTCTTAGTAGCTAATAATGTTGCTATAAACATTGGGTTGCATGTATCTTTTTCAAAGTTAGTGGGGGTTTTTTCACATATAGACCCCAGCAATTCATGGGAATTGCTGGATCAAATGGTAGTTCTATTTTTAGTTTTTTGAGAAACCTCCATACTGTTTTCCACAGTGGCTGCACCAATTTATGTTCCTATCACCAATGTACGATGGTCCCCTTTTCTCTAAATTCTTAACAACATTTGTTATTTGTGATCTTTTTGTTTATAACCATTATGATAGGTGTGAGGTTAGATCTTATTGTGGTTTTGAGTTGCATTTCTCTGACGATTAGTGATATTGAGCATCTTTTCATGTGCCTATTGGACATGCAGATGGCCAAGAGGCATATTTCTCCTCTTTGGAGAAATGTGTATTCAGGTCTTCTGTCCATTTTTAAATCTGGCTGTTTGATTTTTAATGTTGAGTTGTAAGAGCTGTTTATATATGTTGGATATCAACCCCTTACCAGTCATATGATTTGCACATATTTTCTCCAATTTAGCAGGTTGTCCTTTGTTTTATTCATTGTTTTCTTTGCTCCTGCAAAACATTTATATTTAATTAGGTCCTATTTATTTTAATTTTGCAGATTAGTCCTTTTTTGGAGCTGAAATTTTATTTTTTACAGTATATTCTTATTAGTTATCTATTTCAATATAGCAGTGTGTGTGTGTGTGTGTGTGTGTCAATCCCAAACTCCCACCATCTATCCCTCTCCCCCACTCTTCCCCCTTAGCAACCATGAATTCATTCTCTAAGTTTGTGAGTCTATTTCTATTTTATAAATACATTCATTTGTGTCATTTTTTAAAGAAAACATTTTCTTTGAGGCCATTTAGTTGTTCTGTGCAAGCTTCTGATTGCAGTGGCTTCCCTTGATGCAGAGCACGAGCTGTAGAGCATAGACTCAGTAGCTGTGGTGCAGGGGCCTAGTTCCAGCAAGGCATGTGGGATCCTCCCAGGCTAGCGATTGAGCCCAGGTCTCCTGCACTGGGAGGCGGACTCTGCCACTGAGCCACCAGGGAAACCCTCATTTTTAAAGATTCTGATTATAAGCAATGTCATAGTATATTTGTCTTTCTCTGACTTACTTCACTTAGTATAATAATCTCCAAGTCCGTTTGTGTGGCTGCATTATTTCATTCTTTTCGTGGCTGAGCAATATTCCATTGTATATATGTACCGCATCTTTACCCATTCATTTATTGATGGATATTTAGGTCACTTCCATGTCTTCACTATTGTAACAGTGCTGCAGTGAACACTAGGGTGCATGTATCCTTTTCAGCCATGTTTTTCTCTGGATATATACCCATAGTGGGATTGCTGGATCATACGCTAGCTATATTTTTCGTTTTTTAAGGAATCTCCATACTGTTCTCCATACTGGCAGTTACCAATTTATATTCCCACTGAGAGTGTAGGAGAGTTCCATTTCTCCACACCCTCTCTAGCATTTATTGTTTGTAGATTTTTTGATGATGGGCATTCTGATTGGTGTGAGGTGATATCTCAGTGTAGTTTTGGTGACCTGTTTTGAAAGGAAACTTCCCTTTGGGACAGCTCAAGCCACATTGAAGCAGCATATTTATAGGAAGTTTGCATTGAAATCTATATCTCTAGAGCTTCCACCTTGCCCAAATTCTCTTTTTTGGAGGAAACTGGTCCAAATATAATAACTCTCCTTCACATGGCTTAGCTCTTCAAATACTTGAGAAAATTGTTGTTGCTGTTGTTCAAACGCCAAGTTGCGTCTGACTCTTTGCAACATCAACCCTCGGTGATGTCATCCAACTATCTCGTCCTCTGTCACCTCCTCCTCCTTCTGCCCTCAATCTTTCCTAGCATCAGGGTCCTTTCTGATGAGTTGTTTCTTAGCCAAAGATTTGGAGGTTCAACTTCAGCATCAGTCAGTCCAATGAATATTCAGGGTTGATTTCCTTAGGATTGACTGGTTTGATCTCTTTGCTGTCAAAGGGACTCTCAAGAGTCTTCTCCAGCACCACAGTTCAAAAGCATCAATTCTTGGGTGCTTAGCCTTCTTTATGGTCCAACTCTCACATCTGTGTATGACTCCTGGAAAAACCATAGCTTTGACAATATGGACCTTTCTGGCAAAGTGATGTCTCTGCTTTTTAATATGTTGTCTAGGTTTGAAATAGCTTTTCTGCCAAGGAGCAAGCATTTTTTGTTTTCTGGCTGCAGTCACCATCCACAGTGATTTTGGAGCCCATGAAAATAAAATATGTCACTGTTTCCACTTTTCCCCCATCTGTTTGCCATAAGTGATGGGACCAGATGGCATGATCTTCATTTGAATGTTGAGTTTTAAGCCAGCTTTTTCACTCTCCTATTTCACTCTCCTATCAAGAGGCTCTTTAATTCCTCTTCACTTTCTGCCATTAGAGTGGTATCATCTACATATTTGAGGTTGTTGATGTTTCTCTTGGAAGTCTTGATTCCAGCTTGTGCTTCATCCAGCCCAGCATTTTGTATGATGTACTCTGCATATAAGTTAAATAAGCAGGGTGACAATATATAGCATTGATGTACTCCTTACCCAATTTTAAACCAATCTGTTGTTCCATGTCCAGTTCTAACTGTTGCTTCTTGACCTGCATAAAGGTTTCTCATAAAACAGTTAAAGTGGTCTGGTATTCCCATCTCTTTAAGAATTTTCCACAATTTCTTGTGATTCACACAAAGGCTTTAGCATAGTCAATGAAGCAGAAGTAGATGTTATTTTTGGAATTCCCTTGCTTTTCTATGACCCAACGGACGTTAGCAATTTGATCTCTGGTTTCTCTGCCTTTTCTAAATCCTGCTTGTACATCTGGAAGTTCTCAGTTCATGTACTGGTGAAGCCTAGCTTGAATTTACCTGATGTGAAATGAATGCAATTTTATGGTAGTTTGAACATTCTTTGGTATTGGCCTTCTTTGGAATTGGAATGAAAACTGACCTTTTCCAGTCCTGTGGCCACTGCTGAGTTTTCCAAATGTGCTGGCATAATGAGTGCAGCACTTTCACAGCATCATCTTTTAGGATTTGAAATAGCTCAGCTGGAATTCTGTCACCTCCTCTTGGGTAACTGCAAACCAAATCTCTCTCTCAATTAGCCATCTTCGATTTCTTTTACAATGCCTCTATGCCATGTTGCTTACCTAGTTACACTTGCTCTGATTATAGTCTGTTTGGACTGTATATTCTTCTAAGTGTGGCTTGTACCATCCCATATGCTCCTCCAAACACAAAGTAGAAACTGAATTAAGTGTTTTTGTTTGTTTGGCCAACACTTCAAATAATATGTGATTTGGAACTTAGATAGATTTTTATTTTTAAAATACTTAATTGTGGTAAAATAAACATAACATATAATTTACTTTCATAATCGTTTTAAAGTGTAGAGTTCATATTAAGTTCATATTCATATTGTTGTATAATCAGTCTCCAAAAGTTTTTCATCTTGCAAAGCTCTATAACCCATTAAATAATAACTCCCATTTCCCCCTCCCAACCCCTGGCAGCCACCATTTCACTTTCTTTTTCTGTATATTTGACTGCTCTATGTACCTCATATAGATAGAATCATGTAGTATTTATCTTTTTGTGACTGGCTTGTTTCACTTACCATAATGTTCTCAAGGTTCATCTATATTGTAGCATGTGTTAGAAATTCTTTCTTTTTTAAGGCTGAATAATAGTCTGTTATATGTGTAAACCACATTTTATGTATCCACTCATCTGTCAATATACACCTGGGTTGCTTCTACGTTTTGGTTATTGTGAATAATGCTGCTTCCTCTTGATGTTTCAAAGAGTAATTAAAAACCTAACTGGCTGGAAAGTACCAGGAGCTCCAACTCATGTATTATACATTCATTCATTTCTTCAACATTTATTGAGTACTTGCTATGGGTAAGATGTCACTGAAAGGATTGAAGGGAGAAACAAAGATGAATTCAACTAAGTTCTACTCTCAGTAAGGTATGTGGGTAAAAACTTGATCATACACTGTTACTCTTGATAGATTCTGCTCTCCTCTAAATCAGACTTGTTAAGGCTTAATGAAAATAAGGCCAAGAAAAGTATAATAGATATCAGGAGAAAGCAACTGAGATCAAAGGGAAAAGAGGAATTCCACAAAATGGCATTTGGGAGACTTGTGAGCACACACTTTCCCATAGATGTGTGAGCCCTTGTGCATTTCTGCGTCTGAGTGCCTTGTGTATTCATCAAAAGTCCTGGCACTTTTTAAATTAGGGAATTTGAACATGTGGACCCTTTGAACCAGAGTATCCTTTACATTACCTGTTATTAGATAATATTGATCATGTAATTAGATAATAGATAAACCAAAGTCATGGCAGAAGTTCCCAGGGAGAGAGAATAAGGCTTAGAAATGGTTATTCAAGAATATTCTTGGAAAAGTAAGTTATTGGGTATTAAGTACACACATATCTTTGAAGGTTCTCAGATTTGAACAAGCTGCTTGAAAAATCAGAGGGGCCAGGGATCGTGGACACATATTAAGATGAATCAGTAGGTAATGACCCACTGGTACTACTGATAAAGCTGTCCCTTGGACTTCCCTGGTGGTACAGAATCCACCTGTCAACTCAGGGGTCGCAGGTCTGACCCCTGGTTGGGGAAGATTCCACATGCCGCGGAGCAACTAATCCCACGGACCACAACACCTGAGCACACGCTGTAGCGCCTGTGAGCCACAAATACCACCTCAAATCCTTTCTGGGAGAAGGCAAAACATGGAGTATAAACAGAGAAGCAAACATTCTACCCTGACAACCTAGGATCTTTCTCCAGAGTGAGGCTGCTTGGCAGAGAGAATATGTCAGGAAAACCATGGGGCAGTGCCCTGGATATCTACCAGCAAGTCTGGCAAGCACCGAGTGTCCTGCACTTGGGTCTGCCCAGTGTCCCTCTGAGCAGCCACAAGTGCGTGGTGTGGTCTCTGCCCTCAGGAACCTTCCTGTCCGGTTGGGAAAGCAGCTCTTGAATGAACATGAAGCAGTGAGAAACAGTAGAGAATAAAATCAAACGCCAAAGTATTCTAGTGTGGGACACAGTTATCTTGCTAGAAATGTAACTAATTTGGGGAGCTTAAGATTCCTCCTTTCACTGACCATTTTCACTCAGGAATCAAAACATCATGTTTAATAAAGAAGCCGAGCCTGAGCACTCCTGTGGGGCCAGGCTGGTCTGTGGAGTGATGTTTGGGGTAGAGTCTAAACCAATGGTTGTCAGCCCTGGCTGCACATTGAAACCACCTGGGAACTTGATAAAGACCCCATGACACCTGTGGTATGTCCAGATATGGCAATTTGAATAGTTTGGAGTTCAGTCTCGCTTTCTGGATTTTTAAAAAGCTTCTCAAACAAATCTCATGTCCACTTAACGTTGAGGACCTCTGGTCTCAATGTTTGTGACATCTTCTTGTTTGCTTCCTAAAAATTTGTCGGATGCCTACTATGCGCATAGTAATAACAGCAGTTACTGTGTTAGCACTCACACTGTATGAGTGTGATTGTCATTGAGGCTGTTCATGAACATTTTTCCTTCCAGGCACATGATAAGGTTGTATTTTTTTTTTTTTTTTGTCCCTTTAAATTAGACATGGATAAGTGACATGCTTTGGCCATTGGAATTTGGGCAGAAATGATGTGACATGTCCAAGACTATCCTTTAAACGACAGCATATAATTTATCATATTCCGTTTTCCCTGCTTCAGTAATTAAGGAGGTAACTGTTGAGAGGGTCTCCCATCATCCTGAGTCCTCAGTGATTACTGTGAGCAGTTGTCCCTGCTGACTTGTGCCAGGCAGAAATGTAGCAAGAATGAGCAAGTTTTGTTGGGTTAACTACAGGCCAGGCTCTTTGACTCCTGCTTCCCTTTCTCCAAGGCCTCTGCTCAGCTCATCTCCTTCCCCTGAGGCATTACTGGGAAGCCTGAATGGTTGATTTTATCTTTTCTCCTCGTTAGGTTACAGTCCCCCTCGAGCAGTGGCATCTTGTCTCATACTCCACAGGCACGTTGAAGCTTGTTAATTAATTAATGCTGATTAAACTGAAAAGAATTGACATTTAATTCAGCAAATGTTTCTCAGGCTTCTACTGCCTGCCTGATACTCTTCTAAACACTGGTGATGAGGGCAGAAAGATCTAGCATGGGGATATACAACAAATATCAGCTCAGCAAATCTGTATAGCAAGAAGGAAGGGCATAGTGTTTGCTCTCAAGGGGCTCCACCTCTGAGGAAAAGTGTAGACAACTGAGACGTCTACTTTTATTATTTTTAAATTTTATATTGTATAATTATTTTACAATGTTGTGTTAGTTTCAGATTTACAACAAAACAGTTCGGTTATACATATACATTCATCCATTCCCTTCTTTTCAGATTCTTTTCTCATTTAGGTTATTACAGAATATCAAGTAGAGTTCCCTGTGCTATACAGTAGGTCTTTATTGATTATCTGTTTTTTATGTAGTTGTGTGTATATGTTAATCACCTAATTTATTTCCCGTATTTCCCCTTTGGTAATCATAAGTTTGTTTCTGAAGTCTGTGATCATTTGTATCATTTTTAGGTTTGACATATAAGCAATGTCATATGATACTTGTCTTTCTCTAAATTATTTCACTTAGTAAGACAATCTCTAGGTGCATCGATGTTGCTGCAAATAGCAAAAACATAGATTCACAGACTTCAGAAGCAAACTTATGATTTGTCCTGGGGAAAATTTGAAGTCATTTAAATAGGGGCTGAATGATCGGATTTGGAGCTGTCAGCAGTTCTGAAGGGGGCTGAGCTAAATGTTTGTATCCCCCCAGAATGTGTATTCATGCCCAGCGGGATGGTATTAGGAGAAGGGGGGTTTTGGGAGGCGTAAGGATTGTGCTCTTATGAAAGGGACCCAGAGAGACCCCTTGTCCCCATGTGAGGTTGCAGCAAAAAGATGATCATCGAGGAACCAGGAAGTGGGGATAGCAGATGCCAGACCTGCCAGCACCCTGATCATGGGCTTCACAACCTCCAGAAGTGTGAGAAGTAAACTTCTGCTCATGAGCCACCCAGTGAGCGGCTGTCTGTTCAGTTCAGTCGTTCAGTCGTGTCCAACTCTTTGTGAACCCATGGACTGCAGCACGCTAGGCTTCCCTGTCCATCACCAACTCCCGGAGCTTGCTCAAACTCCTGTCTATCGAGTTGGTGATGCCATCCAACCATCCCATCCTCTGTCGGCCCCATCTCCTCTGCCTTCAGTCTTCCCCAGCATCAGGGTCTTTTCCAATGAGTTAGTTCTTCACATAAAGTGGCCAAAGTATTGGAGCTTCCCCATCAGTCCTTCCAATGACTTTTCAGGACTGATTTCCTTTAGGATTGACTGGTTTGATTTCCTTGCAGTCCAAGGACAAGAGCAGCGTGAATGGAGTGAGACAGTGGATTAGGGAAGTAGAGGCACAGGGCAGAAACCTGGTGGTGGAGAGACAAGTGCTGAGTTGTCTAGGCAAGGACAGGGTGTGACCAGGAGAGTGGCAGCAGAGACGGGTCAGAACCCAGAGATGCTGAAGTGGCTTGTTAAATGATGTGAGGGGGCGCGAGGGGGCAGGACAGAGGAGGTTAGGATGACTGTGAGGTTTTTTGCTTGAACCCTTAGGAAGAAAGTGATAAAGAAAAATCTCACTAAGATATGCTGAGTAAGAAAAGGAGTAGGTTTGGGAAAACCAGGCAAGTATTATGTGTGTTGAGCATCACTTCCTACACATTCAAAGGCGATATCCTGGAGGTAATTGGGTCCCTTGTATGATAATAATGAAGGTGATAGGATGGTGAATGCCAGCCCCACGAAAGGGAGATTCATGGAGCAGTCACATTATTCTTTTTTTTTTAATTCTTATTTTTCATTGTAGCAAAAAATGTATAACAGAAAATTTGTTTTCTTAGCCATTTCCAAGTGCACAGCTCAGTCAGTTCAGTTGCTCAGTTGTGTCCGACTCTTTGCGACCCCATGAATCGCAGCACACCAGGCCTCCCTGTCCATCACCAACTCCCGGAGTTCACTCAGACTCACGTCCATTGAGTCAGTGATGCCATCCAGCCATCTCATCTGTCGTCCCCTTCTCCTCCTGCCCCCAATCCCTCCCAGCATCAGAGTCTTTTCCAATGAGTTGTCTTCACATGAGATGGCCAAAGTACTGGAGTTTCAGCTTTAGCATCATTTCTTCCAAAGGAATCCCAGGGCTGATCTCCTTCAGAATGGACTGGTTGGATCTCCTTGCAGTCCAAGGGACTCTCAAGAGTCTTCTCCAACACCACAGTTCAAAAGCATCAATTCTTCGGCACTCAGCTTTCTTCACAGTCCAACTCTCACATCCCTACATGACCACTGGAAAAACCATAGCCTTGACTAGACAGACCTTTAGTGTTGTGTATTCACACTGTTCTGCAACCAGACTCCAGAACTTTTTCATCTCGCAAAACTGAAACACTGGACCCATTAAATAGCAGCTTCCCGTCCCCCCGCTCCCCGATCCCAGCAACTGCCATTCTCCTTTCTGCTTCCTTCTGTCTGAACGTGACTGCTCTAGATACCTCATGTAGGTGGAGTCGTACAGCGTTTGTCTTTTGTGACTGGCTTGTTTAGCACAGCATAATGTTCTTTATGTGCTGAATTGTGTCTCTCCCCACCCAGTTCATATGTTCACATTCACATGTGCAAGCCCTAATCCCTAGCACCTGTGAATGTGACTCTGTTTCGAGATGGGGCTTGTAAAGAGGTGATTACATTAAAATGGGGCCATTAGGATAGGGCAAAATCCAGTCTGACTGGTGTCCTTTTAAGAAAGGGACATTCTGACACAGAAAAGCACAAACACAAAAACAACCATCTGCCAGTCAATGATGGAGGCCGCAGGAGAAACCAAAGCTACCAACACCTTGACCTTGAACTTGCAGTCTCCAGAACTGTCAAAAAACAAATTTCTGTCATGTAAGCCACTTAGACTGTGATATTTCATTATGGCAGCTCTAGAAAATTGACACAGTCCTCAAGGTTCATCGGTATTGTGGTATTAATATGTATCATAATTTCTTCCCTTTTTAAAGCTGAATAATAGGCCACTGTGTGTGTACATTATACAACATTTTGCTTATCGATTCAACCCTCCACATATACTTGTGTTACTTCTACCTTTGGGCTATTGTGAATAGTGATGCTCTGATACTGATCTGCAATCATCTCTTAGAGACCCTGCTTTCAGTTCTTTTGCATAAATACCCAGAGTGGAATTGCTGGGTCATATCAGTCAGTTCAGTTCAGTCGCTCAGATGTGTCTGACTATTTGCAACCCCATGGGCTGCAACATGCCAGGCTTTCCTGTCCATCACCAACTGGCGGAGCTTGCTCAAACTCATGTCCATCAAGTTGGTGATGTCATCTAAAAATCTCATTCTGTGTTGTCCCCTTCTCCTCCTGCCTTCAATCTTTCCCAGCATCAGGGTCTTTTCCAATGAGTCGGTCTTTGCATCAGGTGGCCAAAGTATTGGAGTTTCACCTCCAGCATCAGTCCTTCCAATGGATATTCAGGACTGATTTCCTTTAGGATGGACTGGTTGGATCTCCTTGCAGTCCAAGGGACTCTCAAGAGTTTTCTCTAGTACCACAGTTCAAAAGCATCAATTCTTCAGTGCTCAGCTTTCTTTATGGTCTAACTCTCACATCCATACATGACTACTGCAAAAACCATAGCTTTGACTAGAAGGACCTTTGTTGGGAAAGTGATGTCTCTGTGTTTTAATATGCTATCTAGGCTGGTCATAACTTTTCTTCAAAGAAGCAAGCATCTTTTAATTTCATGGCTGCAGTCACCATCTTCAGTGATTTTGCTGCTGCTGCTAAGTCACTTCAGTCGTGTCCAACTCTGTGCGACCCCATAGACGGAAGCCCACCAGCCTCCGTGTCCCTGGGATTCTCCAGGCAGGAACACTGGAGCGGGTTGCCATTTCCTTCTCCAATGCATGAAAGTGAAAAGTGAAAGAGAAGTCACTCAGTTGTGTCTGACTCTTAGAGACTCCATGCACTACAGCCTACCAGGCTGCTCTATCCATGGGATTTTCCAGGCAAGAGTACTGGAGTTGGGTGCCATTTGGAGCCCCCCAAAATAAAGTCTGTCACTGTTTCCATTGTTTTCCCATCTATTTGACATGAAGTGATGGGACCAGATGCCATGATCTTAGTTTTTTTAAAATGTTGAGCTTTAAGCCAACTTTTTCACTCTCCTCTTTCACTTTGATCAAGAGGCTTTTTAGTTCTTCTTCACTTTCTGCCATAAGGGTGGTGTCATCTGCGTATCTGAGGTTATTGATATTTGTCCTGGCATTCTTGATTCTAGCTTATGCTTCATCCAGCCCAGGGTTGCTCATGATGTACTCTGCATATAAGTTAAATAAGCAGACTGACAATATAGAGCCTTGACGTACTCCTTTCCCAATTTGGAACCAGTACATTGTTCTGTGTCCGATTCTAACTGTTGCTTCTTGACCTGCATACAGATTTCTCAGGAGCGTAGGTGAGGTGGTCTGGTATTCCCATCTGTTTCAGAATTTTCCATTGTTGTTGTGATCCACACAAAGGCTTTGGTGTAGTCAGTAAAACAGGTGTTTTTCTGGAACACTCTTGCTTTTTCTGTGATCCAGAGAATGTTGACAATTTGATCTCTGGTTCCTCTGCCTTTTCTAAATCCACCTTGAACATCTGGAAGTTCACAGTTGATATACTGTGGAAGCCTAGCTTGGAGAATTTTGAGCATTACTTTGCTAGCATGTGAGATGAATGCAGTTGTGCAGTAGTTTGAACATTTTTTGGCATCGCCTTTCTTTGGAATTGGAATGAAAACTAATCTTTTGCAGTCCTGTGGCCACTGCTGAGTTTTCCAAATGTGCTGGCATATTGAGTGCAGCATTTTCACAGCATCATCTCTTAGGATTTGAAATAGCTCAACTGGAATTCCATCATCTCCACTAGCTTTGTTCGTAGTGACGCTTCCTAAGGCCCACTTGACTTCGCATTTCAGGATTTCTGGCTCTAGGTGAGTGATCACACCATTGTGGTTGTCTGGGTCATGAAAATCTTTTTTGTACAGTTCTTCTGTGTGTTCTTACACCTTTCTCAATATCTTCTGCTTCTGTTAGGTCCATATTGTTTCTGTCCTTTATTGCATAAAATGTTCCCTTGGTATCTCTCATTTTCTTGAAGAGATCTCTAGTCTTTCCCATTCTGTTGTTTTCCGCTATTTCTTTGCATTGATCACTGAGGAAGGCTTTCTTGTCTGGGTCATATGGTTCTTCTATTTTAATATTTTGAGGAATCATCATGCTATGCTCAGTGGTGGGTCCACCACTATATACTCACATCTGCAGTGTAGCAGAAATTAGAAATAAATACTGTCTCCATGTTCTTGATGAAACTTGTCATTTTTATAGTTGCCATCGCAATGTATGTGAAGTGGTATGTCATTTGATTTTCGTTTACATTTTTCTAATGGCTAGCAATGAGCATCCTTTCACATGCTTGTTGGCCGTTTGTATGTCATCTTCTCCAAAGAACTGTTGGAATCAATTTTTGTTTCCTTTTTTCATCAGTCAATACTGAAGATTTTAATTCTAAATCAATATAGAACTAATAACCCCTATGATCTCTTTTTTTCCCAAGCTTTAAACTTTTTATTTTGTATGGGGGTATCACCTATTAACAATGTTGTGATAGTTTCAGGTGAACTGCAAAGGGACTCAGTCATCCATATACACGAACCCATTCTCCCTCCATCCCCATTCCCATCCAGGCTGGCACGTGACCTTGAATAGCGTTCCATGTGCTATACAATGGGTCCTTGTTGGTTATCCATTTTACAGGAGTGTGTACATGACTTTCCCAAAGCCCTTAACTGTCCCTTTCCCACCGGCAACCATAAGTTCATTTTCTAAGTCTGTGAGTCTCTTTCTGTTTTTTCACGAAAGTTCCTATCATTTCTTTTTAGATTCCACATATAAGGGATGCCACACGCTATTTCTCCTTCTCTAACTTCACTTAGTATGACACTCTATAAGTCCACCCATGTTGCTTCAAATGGCATTTCTTTCTTTTAGTGAATCCATTTTTAATCAGGTTATTTTCTTGTTGTCAAGTTGTAGAAGTTCTCTAGATATTAACTCCTTAACAGATGTATGATTTGTAAATATTTTCTCTTATTCCAGTGTCCTTTGAGCACAGAAGCTTTCAGTTTGGACATAGTCCGATTTGTTCATTTTTACACTTGTTATGCTTTGGCTGTCCTAACCAGAAAATCCTTGTCATATCCAATGTAATGATGTTTTCCCCCATGATGTCTTGTAAGAGTCATATAGTTTCATATACACTGTTTTTTAAGGAGGAAGAATCTGAAGCTAAGGTAGGACTCTTTTGTGATAAGAAGTATCATGTTTATAAGCTAAGAGGAAAATGCTTGAATTGAGATAGAGCTTGAAATATCAAAGAAAGGGGATGATGGGTGGATCAGGGTCTCAGACATCATGAAGGTGTGCTTTTTGTTGGGCAACTGGTATCCGGAGGCCAGAAGAAAGAAGGGATGCAAGGTGTCCTGTCAGATGGCTTCGGCTTTTCTCTGTGAAGCAGCCCTCACATCATTTAATGAGAATAAGGAAAGGGAAGGTGGAGACTGGAAGGCTTGGAGAAACTGCTGAGGGGATGGTAGAGAGAGATGTCTGAGGAGAACTGCAAAGCACGTTTCGACCATGGGTCTGGACTGAGGCTGGCACCAACCACGTGATTTTATCATACAGTCTCCCTAGAGACTGAAGTCGACTGTTGGACTGAATTCACGTGAGAGTCTTCATCCCAAGTGCTGTATTATTTTTGTTTTTCAGAAGTTCAGTCTGACCTTTTCTAACATATCTTTCATGTCTCTGCTTAATATACACATACTTTTGTCTACTTTCTTGAGCATGTTTGAGTGTCCTTGTCTGCTGGCTCTACTGTAAGCGTCATATTTGGCTCAGTTTATGTTAACTGCTTTTTTTCCCCCTCATTATGGTCTGTGTTTTCCTGATTCTTAGCATGCCTGGGAATTTTATATTTGATCCCAGGCATGACAAATTTTACATCATTAGGTGCTAGATATTTTTGAAAAATGTTAAACCTTCCTTGTTCTGGATGCAATTAAGTTACATGGTAGCACTTGAATTTTTCTGAGACTTGATTGTAAACTTTTTTAGGTGGGATCACAGCAGTCATTAGTTTAAGGCTAATTTTTACCACGATTGAGACAAGACTGTTCAGAGTACTCTATCTAATGCCCACACAATAGAAAGCTTTTCTGCTTCAGCTGGTGGTATCATGCATTATTCTTGGCTCTGAGTTACGAGGACTCTTCTGCCTGCTTGTCTTGGTCAGTTCTTTTCCTGGCTTTGGATTTGTCGTCACATGCATGCACTGATTGGTACTGTACTATGTGTGGCAAAGAACCCACCTGCCAGTGCAGGAGGTGTAAGAGACTCAGGTTCGACCCTTGGGTCAGGAAGATCCCCTGGAGGACGAAATGGCAACCCACTCCAGTATTCTTGCCGGGATAATTCCATGATCAGAGGAGCCTGGCAGGCCACAGTCCCTGCCCTGATCAGTACTCCTGAAAACTCAAGGGGAATTCCCCCCTGCAGATTTCTGGAGAAGCTCTGTCCTCTCTGCCCTACAGACTCTCGAGTCTGGCTCTCGGACATCCAACCTCATCTCAATTCCGAAAGACTTGCAGGTTCTGCCTGAGTTTTCCTTTATGGAATTATAACTGCCAGGCAGTGAGCTGCGACAGTCATAGCGGCTACTTCATTATAACCCCTTCTCTCAGGGACCACTCTCTGGTACTGCCTGGTATGCAGTATTTAAAAATTTTTTTTCTTGTGTTTGGTCTGATTATTTTTTAGTTGTTTAGGATGGGAGAATAAATCTGGCCTATGTACCTCAATCTAGTCTGAAAGTAGAAATTTAGTATGAGGGCATTACAGAGTAAATGTTTCAAAGCAAGAAGGAGGCAAGATGATTGAAGGCAACCATGGGTATGGAGTTTGGACTGATTAAGAAGTGTACTGAAGAAAGAGGGGGCTGGTACAAAACAATCCCCCCCTTTTTTTAATGAGGTGGAATAGGAGATGTGATAATGGAAGAAGAGAACATTGGAGGAGAACCGAGATACAATTTTGAAAAATACGGGGATTGTACCTGTCCCAATACCTACAATAGTGCCTGGAACATAGTAGACAGTCAGTAAGCGTTTGTGGAATAAATGAATGAAATGAGAAGAGGTAATGGCCGGAGAATAAATTGTCTGAATTTAAGAATCCAGAGTGTAGTGTTGCTAGGTGATGGCAAGGATAGATATTTGGCTATGAGGATGAGTAGAAGGTGTGGTATGTGGGAAAATTCACTGTGTTGAGAAGAATGAAGGTCTACAAGGCCACTGATATCTCCAAGGAAGATAGACGGCTTGAAAGGGGTGATGGAGAGAGTGATTCTCAACCTAGTGACACAGTATTTCACAAGTGTGGGTTGCTGATCTAAGATCAGTAAGGAAATTTAGACTGAAAGGAATATTCTCCCATAATCCAGGGTTCCAGAGAAATAGTGGAGAGCTTTGAAGGTATGGATCAGGGGTGAACAAACCAAGAGCAGAATAGGGATGGGGAGAAGTCAGGTCGTGGTAGGGGCTTACATTAGGAGTGGTGACCAAAGATGTCAGTGATTTAAAAAGTTGTGATGAGAATAAATAGTTTCAAATATGTAAATTATATTCATTTTATCATTCTGAAGTAACCCTGTTTATCTCTGATGATACTCCTTGTCCTGAGGTTGTCTTTGGTATTAATGTAACTGTGTCAGATTTCTTTTTTTTTTTTTTTCTCCAGCAGGTTTCTTAGCCTTACTGCTCACATGGCTTATTGTTTTCCATTCTTTTCCATTCAGTTTTTCTTTGCCTATGTATCTAAGGTCCGTCTATTATGAATAGCATAGAGTCTTGTTTTGTTTTGTTTTAAATAAACTTGACATTTTCTGCTTTTACTTGGCGTATTTAGTCCATTTACATTAAATGGATATTGATATGGCAGGATTTAACTCTACGGTCCTGATACATTTCCAGACACAGCCTTAAGTGTTATAAATTTTATCAGTTCCTAACTTCTCAGTCTTGGGTAATTAACTTAATATTTCTGAGTCCTAATGTCCTTATCTGTGCAGTAGAGATAAGTGCTACTGTGAGAATTAAAACCAATGAAGATAAAGCACAAGGCACAAAGTAGAAGTCTGATAAATTGTGACTCACATTCAAAAGTATCATTTCATTAACTGTACTAATGTTTATGATAAAGATCTCTAACTTTTCTGAAGAAAATAGTTCATATAGCATTCTATAGTTTATAAAAATTTTTTTTGAAGTGAAATTCATGCAATGTAAAATCCCCCATTTTAAAATTAAACTTCAGTGGCACATACTACATTCAAGATATTGTACAGCTACCAGCTCTAGCTCCAGAACATTTTCATTACCCCAAAAGGAAACCCTGTACCCATTAAGCCTCTGGCAACCACCAACCTGCATTTTATAATATTTCTATTGACTTACCTATTCTGGTTATTATAAATGAATGGAACCATACAGTGCTGGCCTTTTGTGCCTGGCTTCTTTCACATAGCATGATATTTTCAGGGTTCACCTATGTTGTAGTACGTGTCAGTACTTCATCCCTTTTTATGGTGAATAATGTTCCAGTGTATGGTTATCCCACAGTTTATCCATTTTTCTCTTGGTGGACATTTGAGTTATTTCTTGTCTTATGTAATATAGGGAAGCCTCAATAGCAAAAAAAATTAAATCTTGGAAAACCGTAGAATCAAATGCTTAGAGCTTTTGAAACTTAGAGCTTCTAGTCTAACGACATCATTTTTCACATGAGCAAAACCCAAAATCTCCCAGATGGTTTACAGCAGAGCTAAGATTAGAAGTCAGCATCTACACTTTTGGCTGTTGCATGAAGTAAACAAATGAGTAAAGTTATCTTGGGAAAAGCTCCCTTAAATGAGTCCCAGCATTCAAGAAACACACACTCAGAGGAAATGTATGAATGATGCTCCTACCAAATATGGAAGCAACAGCAGATACGTTCTTTTTTAGACTATGTATGTCGAGACGTAAAGAATTACAGTCCTTCGCATGATTGTCTAAAACTGCTTAGTTTACCCTCTTCTGACTCAACTTCATGGTTTTCCCAGAAGCAGATCCTGAGACAAAGAACTGTATGCAAGTTTATCTGAGAAAGTGTGGGGAGCACTCATAGGGAAGCGGAAAAGTAATACAGAGATGGGAAGGTGGTGGGCATTAAAGTTTCCATTGTTAAGTCTCCCACCATAGTGGGAACTGGAGCCTAACTTTACAGAAAATGGTACAAAACTCACAGCATTTTTGCTACCCAAGGGGCAAGCTTGGAGAAGGCAATGGCACCCCACTCCATTACTCTGCCTGGAAAATCCCGTGGACGGAGGAGCCTGGTGGGCTGCGGTCCATGGGATTGCTAAGAGTCAGACATGACTGAGCGAGTTCACTTTCACTTTTCACTTTCCTGCATTGGAGACGGAAATGGCAACCCACTCCAGTGTTCTTGCCTGGAGGATCCCAGGGACGGGGGAGCCTGGTGGGCTGCTGTCTATGGGGTCGCACAGAGTTGGACACGACTGAAGTGACTTAGCAGCAGCGGCAGCAAGGGGCAAGCAAACCAGGGCATTTACACCAGTTATCCAAGCATCACTGGTTGAGGAGTTCCCTGGTGCTCTGGCTGGCCATGGCAGCGGGCAGGGTGTCTTCCGCAGTTCTGGAAAAGTAATCCTCAGACACAGAGAGACAGACAGATATCAGCAGCTGGAGTGAGTCAGGGCACACTGCAAGGTCGGAGGGCTGCAGGCAAGGTTCCGACAGCATCTGCCAGAGACTTCTGCCCAGACCAGGAGTGAGAAAACATGAATATTGCAGTACTCAGTATGCCTTGGGTAATTATCCAAATACTGAGATTAGAGAAAATATTTTTCATTTTTAGATTCATTAAATCCCATGAAAAGCTGTGTCTTGACTTGTAAGTTTCTTTAAGATACCTTTAATTCTGGATCACATCTTAGAAAATATGAGCCAGTGAGAAATAGAGCTGAAATGTTGACATTCAGGGAGAAAAATCTATATTTCTCTGCTTCCCTATGAGTGCTTCCCACATTTTCTCAAATCTAAGTTCTTTTGGGGAAAAGATTATTTTGTAGGTGAAATGGATTTATTACCATTTAAAATTTTCAAACAGCAAACAATGGAAAGAGAAAAGGCTTTCAAAATGGACTCTATAGAATAACTAGAAAGAATGTGATCAAATAAAAGGAGAATCCCTGGAACTATTGTCTCTGTGGTCTGCCATCTAGAGAAAGGTCAAGATTGTAAGGTCAAAAAAGTGTCCTTAATTTGTTTTTCATTGTTTTTCCTACAGCCAGCCTTTTGTTATGCAAAAGAAAACCATTAGATTTTGCAAGCGTGGTTGTTGAGCATTGGTAAATCAACTCAGAGACACACAGAAACCAAATACCTCTGGTTCAGGGACTAGAATCTAGAAAGTCACACATGAGAAAGCGGGACCCCAAAATAAAAATAACTGTTACCAATTTCAGAAAAAACTGGCAATTTGCTGATGCAGAAATACTTCTGAAGCTGGAGTGAAATTCCTCCTTTACTTTATGAACTTACTTCACCACAAATAAGAAATATTTGTAGCCACCAGGTGCATGAGCTGTCAGAACTGAAGTATGTGGCATTTAGGAGAGATTTGGAAAGTGACAGGAAAATTCACTGGCTGGTAGCGAGAGAGAAAAGGGCAGAGCTCACTGCTTTAGTGCTTAACTGGCTATGACCTTGTCCATTGGTGCCAAAAATGATGACAACACAAATTGGGCTTTGGGAGGAAGCAGGATGTGTTGGGGAAAGCACTAGAATAGAAATCAGGAGAATGTGTTCCCAGTCCTGGGGCTGCAGGACAAGTCAGTTCTCTCAGTTTCCTTATCTCTAAGTTGATAGGTAGGACAGTTCGTTTCAAAGATGTCTTTTCCAAGTGAAGCTATGTGATTCTCAGTTGGTTCTGAAAGCTAGGACAAGCTGCTTCTGAAAAAGAGGGAATAATTTGGTTGATTAGTTTATTAATGCATTCAAGCCATCAGTAACTGGAGGAAGGGTGTTTAAAGAGGCAGCATTAATACAGATATTTAAAGATGCAGCCAGACAACCTAGCTTTAGATTGTGGCTGACACATAATTATGGTATAATTCTGGGCCAATTGCTTAAGTGTGCTGTGCTCAGCTTACCTGTCTATAAAAAAGGATTAATAATCATGCCTACCCTAAAAGTTGTTGTGATAAATAAGTGAATTAATATATTGTGGCAGAAAATAATGAATATATTATGTGCCCACCAGTATGGATTTGCTCCTTTTCCTGGGAACCAAAGCTAGACTACATTTCCCAGTATCCCTTGCAGCATTTTAAGACTATGTTAATGGGTGTTCTGGTCCATAATGTACAGAGAAAAAGGAACTTGTGCTGAACCTGGCTCATAAAGACCTCCCATATGATTCTCCAAAGAACTAGGAGTTGATGGGCCCACAAGATATTAACAGAAGAAAGCTTTTCAAATACTCATCAGACTTCTTAGGAGAAATAAACTTCTATTGTGGTAAGCCACTGAGACTTGGGGTTTACCGGTTACAGCAGCTAGTGAGTATAATTCACTAATAAAACACGTCAAACAGTGCTTCTGGCACAGAGTGGAGGTGTGAATGTCCAGCAGTATTTAGATCTCCAGAGAAGGGAACTGCTGGGGGATAGAGCCCCACTTGGGTCCTCTCACTCATGGACAGTAAAGCCAATCTACCGCTACCAGGTTGTGATGAGGAAAGTGCAGTGTTGATCACAGGGCACCGAGCAGGGAGTCTAAGCAGTTAGTGTTCAAAAGACCCAAACTCGCTGCAAGCTTTCAGGGAAAGATTTTTAAAGACAGGGTGAGGGAGAGAGGGACTTGTGGGATGTGTGATCGGCCTTTGGACATTCTTCTCATTGGTTGGGGGTGAGGTAATGATGAGTCAGCATCATCAACCTTCTGGTTCCGACCACTCTGAGGTCTACGTGCTTGTGGGCACATGTAGTTAACTTCTTCCATCTGGTGGGGGTTTCAGTATCAGTATACTGGAGTGGGTAGCATTTCCCTTCTCCAGAGGATCTTCCCAACCCAGGGATCAAACCCAGGCCTCCCACATTGCACAGGAATTCTTTACCAAGTGAGCCACAAGGGAAGCCCAAGAATACTGGAGTGGGTACCCTCTCCCTTCTTCCTGACCCCAGAATCAAACCAGGGTCTCCTGCGTTGCAGGTGGATCCTTTACCAACTGAACTATCAGGAAAGCCACTTCAAAACAGCTCAAAGGATGTGGCTCAGAATAGTATCTGTAGCCCTTGAGGAGGAACTAAAAGTCCTTGACTTCGTTTAATGGCTAAACTATTATTATTTTGTTTTTCTTGAATGGTTCCCTTTCTTTCTGCATTCCTCTGATTAAATTTATTCTTTGGCACTCAGGGAAGGCCTAGAAGGCTAAAGTTTTTCTACAACTGAGAGGCAGGCAAAGGACCTGACTGGGCTTGGAGGTATGTCTGTTCTAGAAAGGCCCGATTGGGTTCTGCTTGGTTGTGTTAGTCGCTTCAGTCATGTCTGACTCTGACCCTATGGACTGTAGCCCACCAGGCCGCTGTGTCTGTGAAATTCTCCAAGTAAGAATACTGGAAGTGGGTTGCCATTTCCTCCTCTAGGGGATCTTACCAACCCAGGGATTGAACCCCAGTCTTCTGCATGGCAGGCAGAGCCACCCGCCACTGAGCACCACTGAGCCACCTGGGAAGTCCCCCACTTGGTTACAGAGCCGCTTGAGCAAATGAATGGCCATGTTATGTTTGAAAATAGAGTAACCTGCTGTAGCTGGAGGGCAGGTTCCCTGGAGGATTCTGGACTTGAGTGTGGTGAGAAGGGGGGTTGTGGTTACATTAGCCCGAGTACCAGGCTAAGTAACCTGGAGGGTAGCCAGTAAGCCGGGGTGAGCCGCCAAAGAATGGGAGCTGTGCTAACATTGCCACAAAAAAGACACTCAGAGCTGTGATTTGGGTTGCTTTTGTTTGGATTCCCTTCTGGGTAGGCTCTGAGGGAGGACTTAAATGCAACTAGTTTATTTGGGAGGTGGTCCCAGGAAGCACTGAGGGAATGGGAAGTGATAGCAGAAGGGAGGAAAGTCACTGAAGGGTGTGCAGTGCGCGGGTTACTGCTGTGGGTACCCGGGACTCAGTCCCCTGGGCACTCGGGAGAATCACGAGGACCATGACTCAGGATTGTCCTGCTTGAAGAGACAGGGAGGGAGGCGTGTATTTAGCAAAAAAAGATCTGTTCCCAGGATCTGAACTGCCCAGCAGTTCAGCACTCCCACATGTTAGCCAAGCTCTTCCAGAGCCTGAGCGTGCCCTTGGCTGAGAAAGACAAGATGCTGCCGGCTCATAGGGAAACTGCTAATGAGCTTGGGGTGGAACAGAAAGGAGCCCGGGTGAGCGCTGACATCTGACATAGCCCTCCACACCCTCTTCTTCACCCCTCTATTTCTAGATTCCTCTTTGCCATCATCTGTTAAATTTGATGCTGAAAGGAGTGTGGTGATACAGTGCAAAGAATAAAGGTTTTGAGATACAGTAAACCTGGTTTCAAATCATGCCCCTACCTCTTATGAGTTGTGTGATCTTGGGCAAGTTGCTTCCCCTTTCTAAACCCTAGTTTCCTCCTCTGTTAAATGGAGTTTAAAGTAGCTAACAATCAAAACTCACTAATGTATAAATGAGGCATCTAGCAATACTAGCTCGCTTCTCCGAGTTCTGGCAGATACCACCAGTGACGTGACGCCTTGATGTAGAGGAGATGGGATGGAGAGGTGGGGGACTGACAGAGCTGCACTTTGCCATGGTAACCAGGCATCCTATTATTGCTATAATACTTCTGGCATTCCTTCTTCTAGACAGGCTGCTCCTGTACCACATTCACTTATCTATTAATTCATTGTTTGGTTTTGGCATTTTTTAGGGAAGGCCGTCAGGCTGGGACAGGATGAGGATGAAAGGGTAGGAATAGGCTAGACTGTCCAAGAGTCTGTGTGTGGAGGTCAGCTGCCAAGAGCTAAGGAGACCTACGCAGGGAAAGAGGCCATGGACCTGAAACCACCGAAATGGCTGAGATGGCCACCCTGTGACCTGACCTCATGCCCTGTGACCCACGAGCATTCAGAAAGACCCCCAAACTCATGCTATTTGTGGTCTAGTTGAGTTTCCTACAGGATCTGGCAGTGGGGCATGCCTGTCAGCTTAAGGCTGAACCAAGGTGGCCCATAAGGGCTTAATTTATGAGATAGAGGAAATTCAGTTCAGTTCAGTCGCTCAGTCGTGTCCGACTCTTTGTGACCCCATGAATCGCAGCATGCCAGGCCTCCTCCATCACCAGCTTCCGGAGTTCACTCAGACTCGCGTCCATCGAGTCCGTGATGCCATCCAGCCATCTCATCCTCTGTCGTCCCCTTCTCCTCCTGCCCCCAATCCCTCCCAGCATCAAAGTCTTTTCCAATGAGTCAACTCTTCACGTGAGGTGGCCAAAGTACTGGAGTTTCAGCTTTAGCATCATTCCTTCCAAAGAAATCCCAGGGCTGATCTCCTTTAGAATGGACTGGTTGGATTAGGGAGAAATAAAGTCTGAGTTTACAAAAATTCTGAGGAGGACGGAAAAACGACTGTCTGTTCTCTTGTAGGGGGTGACTGCAATTTTGAATTTGTTCGTAAATGGTAGATAAGTAGGAGACTAAACTGCCAAGATGTGTGTGTTAGTAGTAATGCCCCAAGGAGAGGCCGAGACAGGATGGTACATGCAAGAAATTTATTAGGAAGAACATCTGTGGGAAGAAATGGGGAGGGAGCAAAGAGAGGCTGGGAGAATCAGCAGACCCTGAGGCAGGGTGAACCCCAAGTGCAGGAGGGAAGAGCAGATGTGTGGACGGGAGTGTCTTAGACCACAGTGCAGTTCCTAGGAAGCTTTGGTGATGGCACCGGGGAGCCCTCCAGCCAATGTTACCCGCGGGTGGATTCCCATGTCTCCTAGAAATGAGCTTGCTTTGTTGTTTGTGCCTTAAAAAAGAAGCGATAAGAAAATGACTGTGCTGCTAGTAGTGTCACCAGATGACACAGAAAACAGCATCTAACTGAAAATAGTGACTTGAGGAATATACGGCACACATAAGCACAAACAGACACACCCCCATCTTTCTCGTACCCTTACACCTTCTCTGTGGCTATATCAAACTGTGGTCCTAGGTTTGAGTAATTTTCTTGATGAAAATGTTTAATGAATGGTCCAATATCAATTTTCTGCTTTGGGTAATGTACTATAGTTGAGTGAGATGTTATCGTGGGGGGAAGCTGAGGGAAGGTACGCCTGCTATTTTTGCAGTGTCTTGTTAGTCTATAATTATTTTGAAATTAAGAGTTAAGAAGTGTTTACTAAAGAATCCCAAACATGAATAAGCCTACTGGTTTTAAGAATCCACGTGATAAATTAAAAAAAGAAAGCCTGAATTATATAGGACGGTCTTGAAATAATAGTGTTTAAAAGAAACGAAGGAAAATGAATGTGATATGACAAGAGCAGCAGGCCTAAAGGAACATGCATTTCACCTTCAGAGACAAGACTGCAAACCTAGCAAAAAAAGTAGCTTAACATACCAGGGTTTTCACCTGCTTCAAGTGGGGTTGAAAACACTTTTCAGTGGATTAAAAATAAGGGCTACTAATACCAAGTGCAGCAGGCCAGGAGTTCCTGAAATCTGGTCCTATTTGGAGCCAGAGAAGCTGCTGCTTTATGAAAAAAGGAAATTGAAAACAGCAACAAATACAGATTTCTCTTTTAATCCAGATTGGAAGAAAGAGAATCAGGAGGACACTGAGCTGTCTACCTCTGGTGTCACAACGTTCGTCTTCAAACATCTTTTCTCCATTGTTGCTGTTAGAAGCTACATCCTACCATATCCACTTCGACCAAGCACACTTCACTTCTCTTATCCCGGCAAAGGCCTACGTTTCCACTCACACATTAGGAATTTAAGATATTTAAGACTGTGGTAACATTTTTAGTGGGTCTGTTTGTTTTATTTTTGTTACGTTTTTAAAAGCATATTACTCTCGAGACTTAATTTTCAGCGTTATGCCTTTGCCATCTTAGGCCTATTGTTTATATTGTAGAAGATCCCGTGATATGTGACGACTCCTACTGGACTACTCTTTCTTGTGAATTAGCATTTCCTGGTTACTAAAACCGTTCTTTCCTTTTGTTTTGTAGCCATGTGTGTATCTTTTCATAGATCCCTTTTTGTTGTGACACACATGTCGTAACGTCTACCATTTTCTCTGTTGGGTTCTCTGTCTTTTTCTAATGGCCAAGAGCTTTTAAAAATATATTCTGGATAGTAATCTTTTTAGTTGTTTTGTATGATCTAAATATTCTCTGTTACATAACATGTTTTATTTTCTTTTTCCCCACTCTGTGTCTTTATCAAGATAATATTGCAAAGAGTTAAAAAAATAATAAATCCATATCCAGAAGCAGATTTCTCTTGGAATTAATGAAGCCTTCAGCTCAGGGCCTTCACTTGCGTGGCTCTGCAGTCCTGGGAAGTGTGCTGGCAGAGTCCTCACACAGTCACGTAGTTTCATAAAATCTACCAAAGCTGTATAAGCTAATGACAATCTGCTGAGACCACTGCCTCTTCTATTCTCATTCGTGTTGGGGGATGCTGGAATTACTGGCAACTTACTCAGTGGACGTTTTTAATTTAGTGGGACATATTTACGTGATTTGCAGTCACTTTCACACACATTATTGTTGGCTGTCAAGGTATGGGAGTAGCTTTTAGGAATACCTTTGTTGGCCAACTCACCGAGTTTCATGACGTGAAGGTTGGAGCTAGAGGAAATACTAGAATATTGTTACTCAGTCGCTCAGTCGCGTCCGACTCTTTGCAACCCTGTGGCCTGCAGCACGCCAGGCTTCCCCGTCCTTCACCATCTCCCAGAGCTTGCTCAAACTCATGTCCATTGAGTTGGTGATGCCATCCAACCATCACATCCTCTGTCACCCCATTCTCCTCCTCCCTCCAGTCTTTCCCAGCATCAGGGTCTTTTCCAATGTTGTTATGTATGATCCAAATTTTCTCTGTTATGTAACATGTTTCATGATGCTCTTCACATCCGGTGGCCACAGTATTGGAGCTTCAGCATCAGTCCTTCCAATGAATAGTCAGGGTTGATTTCCTTTAGGATTGACTGCTATGATCTTCTTGCTGTCCAAAGGACTCTCAAGAGTCTTCTCCAGCACCACAGTTTGAAGGTATCAATTCTTTGGCACTCAGCCTTTTTTATTGTCCAACTCTCATATCCATACATGACCACTGGAAAAACCACAGCTTTGACTACACAGACTTTGTAGGCAAAGTAATGTCTCTGCTTTTCAATACGCTGTCTAGGCTTGTCATTGCTTTTCTGCCAGGGAGCACGTATCTTTTAATTTCATGGCTGCAGTCACCATCCACAGTGATTTTGAAGCCCAGTAAAATAAAAGTCTGTCACTGTCTCCATTGTTTCCCCATCTATTTGCCATGAAGTGATGGGACTGGACATCATGATCTTAGTTTTTTTTTTAATGTTGAACTTTAAGCAAACTTTTTCACTCTTCTCTTCACTTTGATCAACAGGCTCTTTAGTTCTTCTTCACTTTCTGCCATAAGGGTGGTGTCCTCTGCGTATCTGAGGTTATTGATATTTGTCCCGGAAATCTTGATTCTAGCTTATGCTTCATCCAGCCCAGTGTTTCTCATTATATACTCTGCATAGAAGTTAAATAAGCAGGGTGACAATACTCCTTGTCGTACTCCTTTCCCAATTTTGAACCAGTTCATTGTTCCATGTCCAGTTCTAACTGTTGCTTCTTGACCTGCATACAGGTTTCTCAGGAGGCAGGTAAGGTGGTCTGGTATTCCTCTCGTTAAGAATTTTCCACAGTTTGTTGTGATCTACACTGTCAAAGGCTTTAGCATAGTCAACGAAGCAGAAATAGATGTTTTTCTGGAATTCTATAGCTTTTTCTATGATCCAGTAGATGTTGGCGATTTTATCTCTGGTTTCTCTGCCTTTTCTAAATCCCGCTTGTGCATCTGGAAGTTCTCAGTTCACATACTGTTGAAGATTTTCCCAGTAATGGAAACATGTAAGAGAGGAGAAACAAGGTTTGAAGTTTACAGAGTCAGAAACTAGTCTGTGGGAAATCCTTCTGGTAATCAGATCTATAAGTTATAAACAGAGGGTCAGATTCTTAGTCATGCCTGGAATTTCTTATTTACCATAATAAACCACTACATCAGTATATAACATACCACTATAAGAACTGTAGTAACAATTGAATTGATGTGATCAAAAGAATTGATGACAAATTGGTTTATGACTATCTTCGACTTTTTCAAGTATTTAAGATTAGTTACTGCACAAGAAAATTTTAAATGCCTTGGCACTTTACTACTCATGTATGAAAGAGTGAATAGAGTTTTTCCCAAACTTACCATAAGTTCTAGTAATTTAAATGACATTATTAATATCAAGTCATGAAGCTTAAAGAAAAATTTCTAAACTGTCAATAATAAAGAGCAATTTCAATCACCAGTGCTGAAGAAAGACTATCTTTTGCTCCCTCTACAGGAAGTGTCATTATATTAGTTTCATATTCAAATGAAGAAGTACCCCCAAATATCAGGAAGTTTCTTAAAGAGCTATATCTAGCAATGTTTAATGAAAATATGATTTTTTTGTATATTTTATGATGTCTTCAGTATTTTCATTTTTTCTTAAATTTGTAATTTTTGTGTTTTTTAAAATTTTAAGCATGTATTCAGTTTTGTAACTAATTTTTATTTGTAAATTTTACTTTTTTTGTTTTAAGGCGCTATTCCCACCATATTATATGAACTTCAAGTGTCACACAACTTAGATTTGCCCTGGCAATATTTTTAAAAACTTGTGATAAAAACAAGAAGTTCCTTTTTTTTAGTTTTCCTTTCTTCCCGATCCTCAGTCATTATACTTTTCTTTTTTTTCCAACTGTGATTCTATTAGAAATTTTCATATTCCTAAATAATATACTTAAAGTATTACTTCTTGCTTTATTCAAGTTTAGATATTATCTTATGGTTTCTACATTGACAAATAAAAATGTACTCCTCTTTAGGTTTACTATTTTTCTTTTCCCTTATTAGTGTACTTTTATCACTATTTTTAGACAAATAGCCAGTATTTATGTCATAATTCCACAAATATCATATATTGCAGGGCCAAGACATGTACTGTAATTATAATTTCTTTACAGGACAGCTTTATTGTTGAAATTCAAATTGCCTCTTCCCTGTATGATGTGTATTCTCTATTTTCCCCAAATGCTCTGTCTGATCTTTTTTTTTTTTTTTTTCAATTTCCTCTTTTTCCTGGTGCCCTTTTCCTTTCACTTTCTCTGCTCTGGTCCGATCTCTCCCTCTCCCGCTGTCTCATTAATATTTTATGCTGTGTTTTCGCTTTCATTCTGTAGCTCACCTTCATCACATGTTAGAACTCTTGCATTAATTCCGTGTGTCTCTTAGCTTCTCTCTGATACTTTCCATCTCTTTTTCTTTTTTCTTTACTGTTAGGGAAATTTTCTGGATCTTATCTTCAAAGCCTTTCATTGAATGTTTTACTCTGATGATCGTATTTTTAATTTATTAGCCTGCTGTACAGTTATTGATCAGCACTTCCCCCTCCTTCTTGGATCTATTTCCCTCCATCCCTCTCTAATTTTTCTCTCTGGTTTCAGAGTTCATCCTCTAGTATCTGAGAAATGTGCTTTGCTTGTACGATAATGTATACTAATAATAAAATAATGATGTTATTTTGTGCTTGCACAGAATTGCTGCTTTTGCTGGGTGTTTAACTGTAGCTTAAAACCATGTTCTCTCTGTGTTTTGGAAAAGTTTCTCCATCTTCTTCTAGATCCAGAATACGAGAGAAGTTTGATGTTGTTCTGTGCTCTGTTCTTTCTATAAACTTTAAGGATCTTTTTATACCTGGTGTTCTGAAATTTCATGATGGTTTGGAATTTCGTGAAGACGAGGCTGTCTCAGCACTTCTTACATTAGCTACTCAGTGAATCCTTTCAGTCTCGATAAACACTGCATTTCTTGATCTCTCTCTCTCGGCATCCTGTTCTTGTATATCAGTATAACATCTTCTAGTATCTCTTTGAGGATACAAAAAAAAAGATTTAAAAATAATTTCTCTAGAGTATGATTTATCTTTTTCTTGGGCAGGTTGATTTTCCCCGTTGGCTTATTTGAATTTCTTTCATGTTGATGCATTTCTTGAAATGTCTGGCATTTCTTGTTTTATGGTTTACATCCAAGAGGAGCTCAAACAATGCTGACTGGAAGCTCTGGTAGCAGGGACCTGACTTGGCAGCCAGTGGGCTTCACTTTAGGACAATAGAGCAGAGCAGGGAATGTTTGCTTGGGGACCCTAAGGTGTCAATATGTGGCGTTTTCCTTGGGGTTCCCAGTCTCTCTGAAGAAACTGCTGATTTTTTACCTGCAGGTTGGATTCTAGGTTGTGCAAGGAGGAAGGGAAGAAGTGGGTGTCCACCCAACCACACTGCATGCATTCTCTGAACCAGTCTCCATGTTTTTGGAGTCACACTCTACCTGGCCCTCGGCCACACTGGCCCCTCCGAATTATAAACCTCCCCAGTTTGTTGAGGCAAGTTGGATCCCTTTTCTTCCCTGGTCTCCTATGGATCTTGGTGTCAAATTCCTCTGCTTCTCTAAAATCAGTTACCCGTCCTCCATTTGCTGTGCATCTTCCCAAAGTGGATAGAAATCTTTCAGCTATTGATCTCCTGTTCTAGTCTCTGTGCCCCTGTGAGTTTATGAGATGTGATGATGGCTCCTCACTGTTTTAGTGGAAACTTGAGAAGGAGGAGAGGTTAAAAAAAGATTGAAAAAGATCAAAATGTTGCATCTTTAACGGAGAGGTTGCTGATCTTCTAGCTTTCAATGATGATTACCTAGCTTTAAAAACTTTTGATGCAGTTAAACTTATCAGTTTAATATAAATATAAAAATTTTCTTCTAAAGATTCACCAATTATCCCAATAATGTTTACAGAGAGTCTTTCCTTTCCACATTATTTTTAAGTATTGATTTTGTCATACACTGAAGTCTTCTAAGTACATGTATCTCCTCTTCAATTTTATTTTTCTGTGCTAATACCACTGTGATTATTGTAACTTCACAACATGTTTTGATATTTGGTAAGACATGTCTCCTACTTTCTTCTTTTACAAAATTATCTTTACTATTCTTTTTTTAAAAGTGAGTTATCGATTTATAGTATTGTGTTAGTTTCAGGTGTACAGCAAAGTGATTCAGTGATATATATTTTTCAGATTATCTCCATTATAGGTTATTGCAAACTATTAAGTATAGTTCCCTATGTTATACAATAAATCTGTATTATTTCTCTATTTTATGTATAATAATTTATATTTATTAATCCCAAACCCCTAATTTATTTCTCCCCCACTCCCTTTCACGTTTGGAGACCGTAAATTTGTTTTCTATATCTGTGAGTCCATTTTGGTTTCTTTATAGATTGACTTGTATTATTTTTTTTGGATCCCACATATTTGTGATCTCATATGGTATTTGTCTGTCTGACTTACCTCACTTGGTGTGATAATCTCTAGGTCCACGCATGTTGCCATAAATGGCATTACTTCATTCTGTATTTGTGGCTGAGTAATATTCCATTGTGTGTGTGTGTATATTTATTTTATATGTATATATCTCCACATCTTCTTAAGCCAACTGTTTGTCGATGGGCACTTGGGTTGTCTCTGTGTTTTGGCTATTGTGAATAGTGCTTCTGTGAACATAGGGGTGCATAGGTTTTGAATTATCGTTTCTTTTCCCAGATATCTGCCCAGGAATGGGATTGTTGGATCACATGGCAGCTCTTATTTTTAGTTTTTTTAAGGAACCACCATTCTGTTTCTTGTATTGGCTGTACTTTGTCTTTACTATTCTTGATGCCTCTTTTTACATATCGATTTTAGAAGTTGAAGTGTCTCAATTGTTCAAAAATTCTGTTAACCTTCTAATAATGATTAATTTTATATATTACATTATGGAGAAGGGTATTTTTATGCAACAACACAATATATTTGGTCCTTTATTCAGATCTTGTTTTGTATCTCTCAGTGATAGAATTTTCTTCTTCTCCGTGATAGATGTCATATATTTGTAATTATTTCATCAGGTGGAACAGTCTCATCACCCATTCCAACTTTCTAATAACACTTTTGACTTCAAAGGTAGCCTGTGTGACATCATGAGTTGCCATTCTTTTGAGCCATGTTTTATATGGTTGACTGGTAGAATGTATACCCTGGACAGAGGAACTTCAGCCTTAATGTCCTAATTGGTGAAGTTTTTGCCTTGGTATGGTGCTAGCTGCCAAAGTCTCTGGGGTAAGGAACACAGATTCCAAATACAAATGGTGTCAGCTCCTTTCAGTGTCACAACAGGCCCCCTCTTGCCCTGTGTGCTCCCTCTGCCCACAGTAGGTAGCGTGTGTGCTCTCAAGATTGTACCTGGTTGAATTCACTTTTCCTCCATTCTGCCACAACATTTTGGTATACACAGAGGCCCACCTCAGTAAGACCCACTGCAGCCTACCATACCCTTACACCCTGCTAGCCCACTTGTTCTATGCGTGTGTGGGAAGTTGCTTCAGTCTTGTCCGACTCTTTGTGGCCCCATGGACTGTAGCCCTCCAGGTTCCTCTGTCCATGAGGTTCTCCAGGCAAGAATATTGGAGTGGCTTGCCATGCCCTCCTCCAGGGGACCTTCCCGACTCAAGGATCGAACCCGTGTCTCTTATGTTTTCTGCACTGGCAGGCAGATAGTTTACCACTAGCGCCACCTGGGAACCCCCTGATGTTCTATAGATTATTTAATAAAGCTCTTTTTTAGTGGGTACCACTCAAACTTGACCTTGGTAGGTCCAATTTTTTTTCAGCAACTGTTGAGCCCAAACCTGGACTGTCTTACACAATCCAGCTGTCCATGGTACTTGGCCCTATTGGACTTTTGGCAGTTATCCAGTAACTGGTCTGAACATATGCCAGATATTCGACAGTCATGGTCTGCCAAACTTTGACATAATAGACTGATTGTTTTTTGTTCTTCCCACTTACTTATTTGAAGCTTAGGCCACAGAATGGCAGTTTACCAGTAACCATTGTCTTATACTTTTGGTAAACCAAGCTGTGCCTTGTCCCTATTTGGGGAGGATCTCAGAAGTAGAGCCCATGGAGCCGCAGAGGAGATTGTTCATCAGAGGGCAGTAGAGTTCTCTTGGTGCTCTGCTGGTCTTATTCAAGGGCCTGGTTCTCTCCACCTGGGCCTCCCATTTGGCATGTCCCTGACTACTGCCTTCTCTTAATGAAGGACACTTCTGGGCAGCTGCTTTATGGGAAGATTGCTCTGACATGCCTAAGACATAACTACAGACTCTGAGAGAAGAGTAATAAAATGCCATGGTAGTTAAGGTGAGCTCAAGTGAAGTTCAATAATAACAATAACAATAGTGACAATAATAATAATAATATTGATGGCTTATTCGTTCTATGCCAGGTACTGTTGTGCTTTATATATGTTAAATCACATAATCCTCAGAAACTACCCTATGAGGTAGGTTTTTTTCATTGTTCTCACTATACAGGTCATAAAATTGAGACACAGAGAGGTTAAAAAACTTTCCAAAAGTAACACAGCCAGAAGATACCAAAGATAGGATTCAAACTCTAGCCAACTGGCACCTGTGTTTGTGAATCAAAGCACTTTAGTGCCTCCAGATTTAATTCAAATAATCAGACAGTTTCAGAAAGACACTGGGTCCAGAACCCAGTGTCACATAGCCCACTCTGAGCCTGAGTGATCATAGTCGACCTGTCACATTTCATGGGGGCCTGTGTGGTTTGGACTCCACCGCACAGCTCCTGTCATTGCCTTTTCAGAGTGGCTTGTGCCCCATTTAGTCAGGGGGCTTCTTCCTTATTTCCTGAGATGTAGAACCTGATGTGATCTACACACGTGGGGTAGGATTTTGCCCAAATCTGAATAGTTCCACCAGGTGTTGGCCTCCTTACTTGATCAACTAAGATCATGGCATCTGGTCCCATCACTTCATGGCAAATAGATGGGGAAACAGTGGCTGACTTTATTTTTCTGGGCTCCAAAATCACTGCAGATGGTGATTGCAGCCATGAAATTAAAAGATGCTTACTCCTTGGAAGGAAAGTTATGACCAACCTAGACAGCGTATTCAAAAGCAGAGACATTACTTTGTCAACAAAGGCCTGTCTAGTCAAGGCTATGGTTTTTCCAGTGGTCATGTATGGATGTGAGAATTGGACTATAAAGAAAGCTGAGTGCTGAATAATTGATGCTTTTGAACCGTGATGTTGGAGAAGACTCTTGAGAGTCCCTTGGACTGCAAGGAGATCCAACCAGTCCATCCTAAACGAAATCAGTCCTGGGTGTTCATTGGAAGGACTGATGCTGAGGCTGAAACTCCAATCCTTTGGCCACCTGATGCGAAGAGCTGACTCATTTGAAAAGACCCTGATGCTGGGGAAGATTGAAGACAGGAGGAGAAGGGGACGACAGAGGATGAGATGGTTGGATGGCATCACCGACTCAATGGACATGGGTTTGGGTGAACTCTGGGAGTTGGTGATGGACAGGGAGGCCCAGCGTGCTGTGGTTCATGGGGTCACAAAGAGTCGAACACGACTGAGTGACTGAACTGAACTTGGAGTTGAGGACTGGCTAGGCCAGTAGCTTGTCTTCTGGTGTTCGGTTTTCTTCAGCAACCATTCCCCTCCTGGGCAGTTCCCTCGAGCAGGACTGACACCATTTGATGTAGAAGTTACAGTGCCCAGGCTTGTGATACTTCAGGGCCTACACAAATGTTTTAAAATCAGAAAGTAAAATGAATAATAATATAGTCTGGATTATATTCGTGTTTATAGTAATGTAGTCACAAATAGAATTCTTAATATTCGGAGAAAGGCCCCTCAAAAGGCAAAAGTGCCATTATGTCCAAAGTCATAGGGCCCTGCCTAAATGGGATGGAAATCCAAAAAAGAGGGGCCATAGTATACGTAGAGGTGATTCACTTTGCTGTACAACAGAAACTAGCACAACATTGTAAAGCAGCTATACTCCAATAAATAGTAACTTTAAAAAGATTACAAGTTTAATTTAAAAAGTCATAGGGGCCCTAGTGTGTATTAGTTAGGGGCTTGTGTGTATGAGTTAGGCTTTTGGGGCAGCAGGGTTGGATTTGTTGTTAAACGTTTTTGTAAATTAGAGTATAATTGCTTTACAGCGTTGTTAGTTTCTCTGTACGGCAAAGTTAATCAGCTATACATACACATGTATCTCTTCCCTCTTGAGCCTCTCCCAACCCCCATCCCATTCCTCTAGGTCATCACAGAGCCCCGAGCTGAGTTCCCTGTGCTCTACAGCAGCTTCCCACTAGCTGTTTAACCAGGGCAGTGTGTATGTCAGTGGTACCCTCCCGATTCATCCCACCCTCTCCTCTCCCAGAGCCCACATGTCCTTTCTCTATGTCTGTGTCTCTGTTCCTCCCCTGCAGATTGGTTCATCTGTACCATTATTCTAGATTGCATATATATATACGTTAATATATTACATTTGTTTTTCTCTTTCTGACTTGCTTCACTCTGTATGACAGACTCTAGATTCATCCATATCACTGTGAATGCCCCAGTTTCATTCCTTTTTATGGCCAAGTAATACTCCATTGTGTATAGGTACCAATTCTTTATCCATTCATCTGTCCATAGACATTTTAGGTTGCTTCCATGTCCTGGCTATTGAAAATATTACTGCAGTATATGTTGGGATGGGTGTATCTTTTTGAATTTTGGTTTTCTCAGGGTATATGTGCAGCAGTGGTATGTGCACAGTATATTGCTGAGTCATATGCTAGTTCTGTTTTTAGTTTTTGAGGATTCTCCATACTCTTCTCTGTAGTGGCTATAAAGATTTACGTTTCCATCAGTAGTGCAAGAGGTTTTGAGGTAATGGTGTTGAGCCTCTTTTCATGTGTGTGTTTGGCCATCTGTATGTCTTCTTTGGAGAAATGTCTATTTAGCTCTTATGCCTATTTTTTTTTTTGGACTTTTTTTTTTTTTTTTGAGCTGCCTGAGCTGCCTGTATATTTTGGAGATAAAACCCCTATCAGTTGCTTTGTTTGCAAATAGTTTCTCCTGTTCAAGAGCTTGTCTTGTTCATGGTTTCCTATGCTGTGCAAAAGCTTCTATGTTTAGTTAGGTTCCATTTGTATACTTTTGTTTCTATTTTCATTACTCTAGCAGGTGGGTCAGAAAGGGTCTGTTATTTATGTCCAAGAGTGTTCTGCCTGTGTTTTCCTCTAAGAACTTTATTGTGTCAGTTATGTTTTGCTGCATAACAAGTCACTCCCACTTTTGTGTCTTTAAATAGCAAACATGTACTCCCTTGTGCGTTTCTGAGGGTCAGGAAGCTGGGAGTGGCTCAGCTGGGAGGTTGCTGCGGCCCTAGCTCTCTGCAAAGACTGCCGTGACCTGGAGGCTTAGCTCCAGGAAGCCGCTCCTGGCTCACTCTTGTGGCTGCTGGTGGGTCTCTGTCCCACGCAGGCTGTTGGCCACATACTTCACCACAGTGCCTCTTCATAAGCTGCCTGAGTGTCCTCACAAAGTGAGGAAGCCTCCTTCAGAGTGAGTGATCCGAAAGAGAGAGACCATGATGGAAGCCACGGTCTCTTTTTTCGTTGTTAGGTTTGTTGTGTTTTGCTTACCCCAGCAAGTCATGTTTTTCACATATGCTACAGATCTCCTGTGGGTGGGCATAGAGTTCTGCTCATCACAGTTACCAAGGCTGATGGAAATTCCATCTTCACATGCACTGCCATGATTGCAGAGCCAGGGAAGAGGAAATATGTTGAACCACGTGCTAGCTTTTAAAAAGTAGTGGTATTTTTCATGATTTGAAGTAATTAAAGACTCACAGGAAGTTGCCAAAACAGTACTGAATTTTTAATCTTCCGCTGAGAAAGCAGGCACCTCTTCCAAAAGAAGAGAAGTGCTTCTGAAACTTTGTCTCCTGAGCTCTGTTTATAAGCCTCAATCAGCTTCACCATCATGGCATCCAGACCCATCTCTTCATGGCAAATAGATGGGAAAAAAGTGGAAACAGTGACAGATTTTCTTTTCTTGGGCTCCAAAATCACTGTAGCCATGAAATTAAAAGACGCACCTTGGAAGAAAAGCTATGACAAACCTGGACAACATATTAAAAAGCTTGTTACTTTGCCAACAAAGGTCCATAGAGTCAAAGCTATGGTTTTTCAAATAGTCACGTACAGATGTGAGAGTTGGACCATAAAAAAGGCTGAGCACCAAAGAATTGATGCTTTCAAACTGTGGTGCTGGAGAAAGACTCTTGAGAGTACCTTGGTCTGCAAGCAGATCAAACCAGTCAATCCTGAAGGAAGAGCAGACTCATTGGAAAAAAATTCTGATGCTGGGAAAAATTGAGGGCAGGAGGAGAAGGGGGCAACAAAGATGGTTGGATGGTATCACCGACTCTACAGACCTGAGTTTGAGCAAGCTCCAGGAGACAGTGAAGGAGAGTCAAGCCTGGCATGCCACAGTTCATGGGGTCGCAAAGAGTCAGATGTGACTTAGCAACTGAACAACAACAGCTTCACCAAGTCATGCAGTTCCAAGGGTTCTACCCTTTTTTCTGAAGCTAGCAGCTCTAATCTGAAAAGGACAGGTGGTTAGGGTCTTCCCTGGTGGTTGGGCACTTCCCTGGTGGCTCAGACAGTAAAGAGTCTGTCTGCAGGTCTGAAGACCTGGGTTTAGTCCCTGAGTTGGGAAGATCTCCTGGAGAAGGGAATGCCAACCCACTCTAGTATTCTTCCCTGGCGAATCCCATGGACAGAGGGGCCAGGTGAGCTCAGTCCTGGGGGTGGCAGAGAGCTGGAAATGACTGAGCAACTAGCACACATGCCCAGAGGCTCTAATCTGAAAAGGACAGGAGGTTGAGGCACAAACATTAAAACAGGAACTCTACCTAAAAGTAATCCTATACCACGTATGTAAATGCACTAAAAAGAACGAGGCAGACACACACCACTGGCTCAAGATCCCCTTTGGGAGTTGATATGTGTTGGGGTGACAGGACTGAAGAGGAACAATAAGGCTTTACTCTCTTTATGTCTATATAGTTTGAATATTTCAGAAGAATGTATTTGTGTATTATATATGTGATTAATTTTTTAAGGAAAAATACAGTAGTCAAAAAATTTTATTCTTTCTTTGTAATCTACCCCTTTTTTAAAAAATTGATTATGCAGGTAGAGTCACATCCATTAAAACATCTCTCAGATCCATTTGCAACCCCTACTTTGTAAAACCCTATCAGGCATGATCCAACGTATGCCTGGCCATCTCTAAAAGTCTGGTGGGGCTTTAGAAGCCCTTGGTCCCTAAGTTTTTCTCTCTGTTTTGGCTTCAGGTGTGGGACACTGGTCAAGACCACTGGTCCATGGCCCAAACTTTAGGCCTTCACCGACTTCAGTGATCCTTGGTTACCCAGACCGCCTCAGCTGTGTGTTTCTGAGAGACCAGGGAACCACATCTGGAGTCACCTTTCCCTCAGCTCAGATCTCTTTAATCACCAGGCAGAGACAGGTGGGAGTCAGGGGAAAACATTAACACGTCACTCCCTGTGGGCGCCAAGGCTGTTCCACCTCCCCAAAGAGTGCTCAGCATTCTCTGCTGTGGCTCTAAGTGTGACCAAGGTGCAATGAGGGGCGGGAGCGAGACCTGTCCCAGGCGTGACGCCAGAGTTCCTGAGCGGCGGAGCAAGGGGGAGCATACACCCAGAACACACAGACACACACACCGCACACAGACACACGCCGCACACACGGACACATGCCGCACACACGGACACACGCCACACACACAGACACACATGCCATACACACACACAGACACACACACCGCACACAGACACACACTGGACACGGACACACGCTGCACACACAGACACACACAGACACGCCGCACACACGGACACCATACACACAGACACACACACCGCACACAGACACACACTAGACACACAGACACACGCCGCACACACACACGCCGCGCACACACACACACACAGACACACGCCGCACACAGACACGCCGCACACACAGACACACCGTACACACACACCGGACACACAGACACACACACACCGCACACAGACACACGCCGCACACACAGACACACGCCGCACACACAGACACGCCGCACACAGACACACAGACATGCCGCACACAGACACACACACAGACACACGCCGCACACACGGACACCATACCCACAGACACACAATGCACACAGACACATGCCGCACACACAGACACACGCAGCACACACAGACACCATACACACAGACACACACCGCACACATGGACACCATACACACAGACACACACACCGCACTCAGACACACGCCGCACACACAGACGCCACACACACAGACACGCGCCGCACACAGACACACACACAGACACACGCTGCACACATGGACACTATACACACAGACACGCACCGCACACACAGACACCATACACACAGACACACACACCATACACACAGACACACAATGCACACAGACACACGCCGCGCACACAGACACACGCTGCACACACAGACACCATACACAGACACACACCGCACACACAGACACCATACACAGACACACACTGCACACAGACACACGCCGCACACACAGACACACGCCGCACACACAGACACCATACACACACACACACTGCACACAGACCCATGCCGCACACACAGACCCATGCCGCACACACAGACACACAATGCACACACACCATACACACAGATGCACACCCTTCACACACAGACACACACCGGACACACAGACACACACCGGACACACAGACACACACACAGACACGCTGCACACAGACACACACCACACACACAGACACACGCCGCACACACAGACACACACTGCACACACAGACACCATACACACAGACACACACTGGACACACAGACACACGCCGCACACACAGACACCATACACACAGACACATACCGCACACACAGACACCATACACACAGACACACACACCGCACACAGACACACACTGGACACACGGACACACGCCGCACACACAGACACCATACACAGAGACACACACCGCACACAGGCACACTGGACACACAGACACATGCTGCACACACACTGTGCACACAGACACCATACACATAGACACACACATCATACACACAGACACAATGCACACAGACACTGTACACACAGACACCATACACACAGACACACATGCCATACACACAGACACACATGCCATACACACAGACACACAATACACATACACCTTTCACACAGACATACACCGCACACTCACCATACACACAGACACACACCCTTCACACACACACTGCACACACACACTGCACACAGACACACACTGCATACACACATACCATACACACAGACACACCATAGACACATACCGCGCACACACACACACACCACACACACACAGACACACATACCATACACACAGACACACACCCTTCACACACACGGTGCACACAGACACACACCGCACACAGACACACACTGCACGTACACATACCATACACACAGACACACATGCCATACACACAAACACACACACCATAGACACACAACGCACACACACAGACACACACCGTACCCACAGACACACACCCTTCACACAGACACACACTGTACACACACACACCATACACACACCGCACATACCGACACACACCGCACACACGGACACACACTGTACACACACTCTCTATACACACAGACACACCATACACACAGACACACACTGCACACACAGACACACACACCATAGACACACACCGCACACACAGACATATACAGACACACAGACCATACACACAGATACACGCAATGCACACAGACATGCCATACACACACATACCATACACACACTGACACACAGACACCCACACCATATACACAGAGACACACCATACACATACATAGACACATGCCGTACACAAAGACACACAGAGAGAGTAAATTATCAATTCATTTTCCAAAATGCTAGCCAAAAGATAGTGGTCAGATAGGGAAAGAGTAGAAACAGTCAATCTTAGAGCAGCTTCCCCTAATCCTGGAACTCCGAATTTGTGAAGGATCAGAGACTCTGATGACAGTCCAGGGCAACCAAGAAGTCTAATTTCGTGCCTCTCTGCTGACCTTTCCACAGTACTCTTCAGGAAAAATGAGCTCAAATTTTCTGTTTCCTGCTTCTATTTAAGGAAATACTTTAAAATGTCGAGCTCAGGAAAATCCATTTCTTTTTTGTATGCAGTGTTTATTAGTGCCTTTTCTCTCTTGTTGGTGTCAGTCTTGTGGAGGCTTGTATAAGTCGTGTATGTTTTCCAGGAATCAGCTTGATGTTTCTATATTGCCTTTGTTGTTCACTTTATTAGTTATTTTATTATTTCCTTCCTTCTCTTTGAATTCTTGAATTCACTTTCTTGTTTTTTTTTTTTTTTAAACTTGAATTCTTAGATCGTCTGTGTTGAATATGTCTTGAATTCTAATGCATTTTCAGGCTGTACACATTCACCAAATTTGTCTTTAGTTGCATCCCCCAAGTTGTGATTGACAGTGCTCTGGATATTTTTATTGGTATTTCATATTTTATATTCTCTTTCATTTGAACTTACAAGTTCAAACTAAATTTTTTCTTTCTATTTTTGTTTTTTTTATCTTTCTATTGTTGATTTCTAATTTGTTTTTGCATTGAGATTAGAGAATATGATAGATGTGATTTTGACCCTGCAAATACCTCATTTCATTATTGTCTATCAGTATCCGTAAGGATTTGTTAATTTATCTTTGTAATTCTGAACATTTTTGTATATATTTAAGGTTATTTTGACAGATACACAAAAGCACATAATTATTATAAATTCTCGAGGGACTATTCTGTCTATTATACAATCTCTCTTAATCCCTGCAGTACTTCTTATGCACTGAATTGTGCCCATCTATTGAAATCCTAACCCAGTACCTCAAAATATGACCACCTGGAGGTAGGGCCTTTAAAAAGTTGATTGAGGTAAAATGCAGTTCTATGGGTGGGTCCTAATCTAATAGGACTGGTACCCTTATAAAAGGAGAAGTTTGGGAGGCAGACACATCCATGCACAGAGGAAGACCATGTGAAATGCAGTGAGAAGACATCTGCAAATCTGAGAGAGAGGTCTCAGGAGAATCCAAGCCTGTGGACAGCTTAATCATGGACTTTTAGTCTCCAGAATTGTGAGACAATGACTTTCTGCTGTTTGTCACCCAGTCTATGGTATTTTGTTATGGAAGCCCTGGCAAATTAATGCAGTGCTTTTTATCCTTTATTAATAATGCTGTATTAGCTTCCATTGGAGAAGGAAATGGCAACCCACTGCAGTATTCTTGCCTGGAGAATCCTGTGGACAGAGGAGTCTGGTGGGTTGTTGTCTGTGGGGTCGCACAGAGTCAGACACAACTGAAGCGACTTAGCAGCAGCAGCAGGTTCCATTTGGTTATTATTTATCAGGTATATCATAAAGATTAGTAAGAAAGAACAAATGTGTGGTTATCTATAGATGCCATGATTATATAGATCGAAAAGCTAACAACATTTTACAAACATTCCTACAACTAGTGTGTTTAACAAGATTTCAGGGTAGAGTCAATATACAAAAACCATTTGCACTTCTGTATACTAGCAAGAGACAATTGGGAAATGAAATTCGAAAAAAATCCAAGGGGAGATGAAAAACCAGATGATTGAATATATAAATTGGGAGCCAGTGGATGAGGTTGATTAGAGAAAGAGATTAAATCAGTCTGGAAAGTGGTTCCAGTGGGCATTCCAGTGTTTAGAGGTCAAACAGGAGAAGCAGAGACAGCAAAGGAAACTGAGCAGGCGTTGCCAAGTAGATAAAGAACCAGAGAAGATGGCATTTCAGAAAAGAGAGAAGAGAGGTGGCCAGTTGAGCCCATTGCTTTTGAGAGGCCGTGAATGGTAAAGACAAGAAACGACCATCTTCTTGACAACATGGATAACCTTGTTAATGTTGACTGAAGCCCAATGAGTTTGGGTTCCCACCTGAGCGGGACTAGGACTAGCCACTCCAGGCAACCTTGACTGAGGGTTTTGTTGTCAAGGATGAATAGGGTCTGGAAGGGGACTGTGGGCTCACGGAAGGTTTTCCTGCCTGCCTGCCATCCTTTCTTTCTTTTTCTCTCCCTCCCTCCCTATATCCATCCTTTCTCCCTGTCTCTTTTCCCCTCCCTTCCCTCCCTTCCTTCTTCTGTCTTTTCCCTCCCTCCCCTCTTCTTTCTTGCAGTTACGTGACTGTTTCAGTCCACTTAGATTCTAGAGATGAATTGATTATTGTAGATGAGGAGGGGAGAATTGTAGAAATAGAGTCCTGGGGAGGAAGAGAAGAGATTGAGCCAGGGCCCAAGCAAAGGGGCTGATCTTTGATAGACTCAGGGTCATGGCTGACACTTTAGGCTCCGATACACTAGGCTGGTCTGTCTTGTGGGAGCTATCATGTGATTGTTTATCTATTTTTTGCCATTAAATGTGAGAAAAGGTCATTAGCTGACAGTGATAGAGGCATAGCGTGAATGAGATTGCAGGAGAAAGAGAAGTTCTAAGTGTGAACTAGTATTTGGGAAGGGAGGGAAGTAAACACACCAGGAAGATATGATCAGATGGATGAGGAATACTGAGAACCTGTTTGAAACTGATGGTTGTGGAATTAAAGTGAAACTAGATAATATTCAGCTATATTCATGCAGGCATGAAGTAGTGGAATGTCTGCACTCTATTAGGGAGGACACTTTGATGGGCAGGTGGGAAAAAGGAGAGAAAATCCCGGAAGTCAAAGGTAAGGAGGTGACTAACGTGTCGTGGAATCCAGGCTGTCTAAGGAGGAAAATGAGCAGACAGGAAGATGGATGTGACAGCCCTATCAGGGCCAATAGAGTGAAGGTTGAAAGAGGCCAGAGTGATGCTGAGAAAGGAGTATTAGAGCTGGTGAGCTCTAGGTGTTGGAGGTAACTGTCAGAGGGTGAGATGCTTGGAATTATTATTTCAGAGGTGATGCTGGTGTTTGTGATGACAAGCTCAAGTGTATGATTGTGGGAAAGAGTGACCAAGGTGAGGTGGAAGGAAGTGTCACGGAGATGCACAGTTATTAAGCCACTGCCTCTAAGCTCCAGACTCACCTTATGTACTTTCCCTGGGATGCTAGGGCTGGGACTTTGCAAATCATTTTTTGCTTTGCCAAATAGCTCCCTGTTACACTCCACCAACAGTTAGAACTGGACATGGAACGACAGACTGGTTCCAAATAGGGAAAGGAGTACGTCAAGACTGTATATTGTCACCCCGCTTATTTAACTTGTATGTAGAGTACATCATGAGAAACGCTGGGCTGGATGAAGCACAAGCTGTAATCAAGATTGCTGGGAGAAATATCAATAATCTCAGATATGTAGATGCAGCTGCTGCTAAGTCGCTTCAGTCGTGTCTGACTCTGTGCCACCCCATAGATGGCAGCCCACCAGGCTCCTCTGTCCCTGGGATTCTCCAGGCAAGAATACTGGAGTGGGTTGCCATTTCCTTCTCCAATGCATGCATGCATGCTAAGTCACTTCAGTCATGTCCAACTCTATGCAACCCTATGGACAGCAGCCCACCAGGCTCCTCTGTGCACAGAATTCTCTAGGATAGTATACTTGAGTAGGTTGCCATTTCCTTCTCCGATATGCAGATGACACTTCCCTTAAGGCAGAAAGCAAAGAAGAACTAAAGAGCCTCTTGATGAAAGTGAAAGAGGAGAGTGAAAAAGTTGGCTTAAAGCTCAACATTCAGAAAACTAAGATCATGGCATCTGGTCCCATCACTTCATGGCAAATAAATGGGGAAACAGTGGAAACAGTGACAGACTTTATTTTTGGGGGGCTCCAAAATCAATGCAGATGGTGACTGCAGCCATGAAATTAAATGACACTTACTCCTTGGAAGAAAAGTTATGACCAACCTCAACAGCATATTAAAAACCAGAGACATTACCTTGCCAACAAAGGTCCATTTAGTCAAGGGTATGGTTTTTTCAGTAGTCATGTATGGATGTGAGAGTTGGACTATAAAGAAAGCTGAGTGCCGAAGAATTGATGCTTTTGAATTGTGGTGCTGGAGAAGACTCTTTGAGAGTCCCTTGGACTGCAAGGAGAGCCAACCAGTCCATCCTAAAGGAAATCAGTCCTGGATGTTCATTGGAAGGACTGATGTTGAAGCTGAAACTCCAGTACTTTGGCCAGCTAATGCGAAGAACTGACTCATTGGAAAAGACCCTGATGCTGGGAAAGATTGAAGGCGGGAGGAGAAAGGGATGGTGGAGGATGAGATGGTTGGATGGTATCACCAACTCAATGGACATGACTTTGAGTAAGCTCTGGGAGTTGGTGATGGACAGGGAGGCCTGGCGTGCTGCAGTCCATGGGGGTGCAAAAAGTCAGACACGACTGAGTGACTGAACTGAACAGAACATTCTGCCAAGAGAGGAGTCTAGAGAGAGTGAGTAAGGCTGGCGGAAGAATAAGGGGCTTGCTTCTTCCTGTTTTTATCACTGTTATGGCAACAGTGTTTCTTCACCCAGGCAGCAGTTCCTTCCCATCGTAGTAGAGGAGTTCAGTTTGAGTGTTTCCTGCACTTGCAGAATCCGGTTTATTGAGCACCTCTCAGAGACACCAGCATCAGCCAAGCAACACTGCTCTTCAGAGACGTGGCTTCAACTCTTGAGGCTCTCCTCTTTGGGCCTAATCTCTTACGATCCTAGCCCCTTCCTGGCTCCACCCTGACCTAGGGGTGGTAGATGCCTCCTGCAATTGAGGTCTCTGTGATACCTTAGTATTCTCTTGTCACCTTTCCAGTTTCCTTGTTAAAAATTCTACACTTAGCTAACAGCTCTTCATATTGAATTCTCTGTGTCAAATAACTGGCATGGTTCTCATTTCCTGACCAGACTCTGACTGACACAGGATGTGAGGATGTGAAGGAGCAGAATACTTGGATGTTGATGTCAGCAAGAATGGTGGTAGGAATAAGGGTGGACACCAAGGCAGAGGTCTCCAGAAGTGAAAGAAGGCAGAAGTGAAAATAACCAGTGAACGTGAGGGATGGACCACTGCAGGAAGAGGGGCATCAGGTACTGAAGTCTGCTGGAGTGTTTATACTTAAATGTTTAACTTTAGATCTTACTCTCCACGGTTTAGGCTCAAAAGTGTATTTAAAATCCAGCAAATTCTTTTCACAGGTCACTTTATTTTTTTAAATTTAAAAAAGAATTATTGAAATATAGTTGATTTACAGTGTTGTGTTGATTTCAGGTGTTGTATAAACAAAGTAATTCAGTTATATATATATATTATATACACACACATATGTAATATGCTGCTGCTGCTAAGTTGCTTCAGTCGTGTCCAACTCTGTGCCATGCCATAGACGGCAGCCCACCAGGCTACCCCGTCCTGGGATTTTCCAGGCAAGAGTACTGGAGTGGGGTGCCATTGCCTTCTCTGCATATATAATATACATTCTTTTAAAGATTCTTTTCCATTATAGATATTGAATATAGTTTCCTGTCCTATATAGTAGGTCCTGTTGTTTGATTTATATATAATGGTGTGCATATGTTAATCCCAAACTCCTAATTTATTCCTCCCACCCTTTTCCCCTTTGGCTATCATACATTTCTTTTCTATGTTCGTGAGTCTATTTCTGTTTTGTAGGTAGGTTCATTTGTACATTTTTTAGATTCCACATGTAAGTGATACAATACTTGTCTTTCTGACAGACTTCACTTAATATGACAATCTCTACAGATGACATTATTTCAATCATTTTATGGCCATAGGTGCAGTTTAATGACATCTTCTCCTACCTGGTAAAAATTAGGTCAGAGTTTCTCAAAGTATAGTCTGTGGGTTTTCTGTATTAAAACTACTAGAATTCTTGTTAAATATGCAGATTCCTGATCTACACAAGTAGGGAGACCCAAAACTGAGAGGTGTCCCAAATAGTATGATTTTAATGTTAAAACCAGGATCAGTTCAGTCACTCAGTCGTGTCCGACTCTTTGCGACCCCATGAATCGCAGCACGCCGGGCCTCCCTGTCCATCACCAACTCCCGGAGTTCACTCAGACTCACGTCCATCGAGTCAGTGATACCATCCAGCCATCTCATCCTCTGTCGTCCCCTTCTCCTCCTGCCCCCAATCCCTCCCAGCATCAGAGTCTTTTCCAATGAGTCAACTCTTCGCATGAGGTGGCCAAAGTACTGGAGTTTCAGCTTTAGCATCATTCCTTCCAAAGAAATCCCAGGGCTGATCTCCTTCAGAATGGACTGGCTGGATCTCTTTGCAGTCCAAGGGACTCTCAAGAGTCTTCTCCAACACCACAGTTCAAAAGCATCAATTCTTCGGCGCTCAGCCTTCTTCATAGTCCTGGACAAATCGAGGGTGGTCGGTCAGCCTAATGCCAGACCTACTGAATCTAAATCTTAAAGGGCAGGGCTGACGTCTGCCTTTTGAATAAGTGTCTCAGGTGGTTCTTAGGCATACTAACATGAAAATTAACACCCTAGGTATCTCTGGGCCTGACAGTCTAGGTAAACCTCTTTCCTACTGGGCTTCACACTGCCTCCTATTGGGTGGCATTCTCTGATCAAGGGAGAGTGTCTCACTTTCTTGTCATGGCATGTTATGGAAATCCTGGCTGGAAATCACTCCAACTGCTGACAGTATGATCTTGAGCATATAAAAAGTGAATCACACTTGTTTTGATTTCTTTTTTTGGTCCTTATAACAAGATGTACCACCATTGGTTTTTCATGGTAGTGTGGGCTGGCCATGTGTAGTAGAAGCCTGTCCCTCCTAGAGTGTCCCTGGCACATATCCATTGTTAGTCAGCTTAGGCTGCCATTGCAAAATACTATAGCCTGGGTAGTTTTAAACAACAGAAATAACAGAGTAACATACAAAAATCAATTGCATTTCTATTAGTAGCAGTGAACATATGGAAGCTGAAATTAAAAACCACTTATAAATACCATTTATAGTTGCTACAAAGAAAATACTTAGGTGTACACTTAAAAATATGTACAGGATCTATTTGCTGAAAATTACAAAATGCTGATGGAAGAAATCAAAAGAAGACAAGTAAATGGAGAGATGAAACTTGATCATGGACAGGAAGAGCCAACATATTGAAGATACTGTAATTGGATGAGGCTGGTACTGAAGCCAAGCTCAGCTGCTCACTGCTCAAGAGACAAGTGTTTGTGGAAAAGGAAAAGTTGCTGTATTCAGGAGGCCAGCAACCTGGGGAGATGGTGGACTAATGTCCAAGACCATCTCCAAGTTGCCAACTGGGAGACGGAGATTTTAAAGGCAGTGTAAAGGAGGGGGCTGCAGGGTACGTGATCACCTCATGCATGACCCTCAGATTGGCGGGCATCCAGGTGAAGTCTCACGCATCACCAGTCTCCATGCATGTGGTCAGCAGTTTTCATTTGTAGAAGTTTGCTTCCTGATTCCTGTGAAAACAGCTTAGGAATGTGTATCTGATCTTTACCTATTATCTTTCAGGGAACTGGGAGTTTGGTGACTCTGCTGGGTGACTGGTTTATAGTCAAAATTGTTGCCATTTCCCCTGCTCAACAGATAGTCTTTGTTTCTACATCTTCACATTTCCTAATCCTTAACTCTTAAGCCAGCCTGCTTGCTTACCATATCAACTCTCCCCTAATGAATCTATAGGCTTAGTGCATTTCCTGTCAAAATTCTAGCAACATTTTATGTTGATATAGGTAAGCTTATTTAAAAATTTATATGGAAAGGCACAGACCTTAGAATAGTTAAAACAATCTTGACAAAGATAAATACAATGAGAGGAATCACTCTTGATACTAAGGCCTTCGCTATATGCTTGAGTATATAGTGTGATACTGGTAGAGGGATCTCAGTGGAATAAAGAACCAGAAATAGACTGACACATGCATGCTCAGCTGACTTTTGACAAAGATGCAAAAGCTATTCGGTGGAAGAGGGATAGCCTTTTCATCAAATTGTGCTTAAGCTATTGGGTATTATAGGAGGATAAAAATGAACCTTGCCCTAAATCCCACGCTTTATACAAAAATGGATTGCAGACTGACATGTAAAATGTAGAATTGGGAATTTCTAGAAAACATGTGATAAATCTGATCAAAACAAAAAACTTTTGCCCTGTGAAATCATATGTGAAGAGAAGGGAAAGATAAAGGCTGGCAGAAAATATTTGCACCCCACATATCTGATAAGAGCCTAGCATCTAAAACATAGAATGAATCTCACAGCTGAACAGGAAAACAAAACCAGTCTAGAGAATGGGCAAAAGACACAAACCGACACTTTATCAAAGAGGATATAAAAATGACAAGCACAGAAAACATGTTCAATATCATTAGCCATCAGGGAAATGCAAATTAAAACCACACTGAGACATCACTATACACCTCTCAGAATGGTTTTTTTTTTTTTTAAGTGACACCACCAAATGTAGAAAATACATTTGGAATAGGGTATTGGATCCTAGAGAGGAAATCGGACCGTTTTCCCAGTGCTGGCATGAATGTGAAGTGGTACAGCTGGTCTAGAAAAGTTGGTCAGTTTCATATAAAACTAAACTTGTAAGTACCACAGGACCCAGTGAGAGTACTCTTGGGCATTTATTCCAGAGAAAGGAAAACTGCGTTCACATAAACGTTCATAGCAGCCTTATCTGTAATACCTCCAAACTAAAATCAGCCCAGATGTCTTTCCACAGGGGAATGGTTAAAACCCGTGGTGTATACATACCACGGACTACTACTCAGAAATAAAAAGGAGCAGACTATGATAGCTACCACTGCTATCTGGATTAATCCCCAGAGAATTGTGCTGAATTTGACAAGCTAATTGCAAAAGCTGACATACTGTTCTCCAAAAGGTTATGTAACATTTTTGAAATTATAAAATTTTAGAAATGGAGAATAGATTAGTGGTTATCAGGGGAAGGAAGTCAGGGTATGGGTGGGGGATAGGTGGGCATGAGGAGGACCTGGTTATAAAAGGGCCACATGATGGGTCTTTGTGGTGGTAGAAGTATTTTGACTGTGGTGGTGGTGGATACACAAATCTGTACATGTGATAAAATGGTATAGGTCTAAACAAACACACACACAGGTGCAGGTCAAGCTGGGGAAATCAGAACTGGATTAGTGAACTGTATCCAGGACAGGACGGTGTACTATAGTTTCTCAAAATGTTACTGTTGGGAGAAATTGGGCAATAGGTACATAGAATCTCTCTGAGTTATTTCTTACAACTGCATGTTGTAGGGAAGGGAAATTTCCCTTCTGTTGCTTTTGGTTCTTTTGGCTGGTATAATAATTAAGTTGACACAAGACAGATTAATAGGACAACAAAAACCCAAACTTAATTTTTTATGTATGTAGGTCTCATGGGTATGGCACATCAGAAGTGACTGAAGCAGGCTATTATATACCTTTTTAGGTGAAGAATCAGTTATGAAGATTTGACAAAACAGTTTGGGCTTATAGTAGCAGACTAATGAAGTAAAAAGAGTTTGTTTACACATCTTCCTCTGCCCTTTCCCTATCTCTGTGTAAGATGCCTTCCCTCCTTTGAGTGGGGAGGACTCCTTCCCGTGGGAGTTTTCTTTTCTGCTCTCAGGGGAACAAAGGAGGGTCAGCGTGTTCTTCTTGGACTGGCTTTTTCTCAAATAAATTTAATTAAAAATAACCAATATGCCTAAGTGACATATTTGGGAAGGTCTGTTGTGAACCCCATCAATGTGAACTTAAAATAATCTGTGTTTATTTGAAGCTCTAAGTGGGAGAGGGAGTGGTTGTTAGAGATCTCCAGTGACCAGATGCCTGCGGAGATCTGGAATGGGGTTGCTCAGCAGCCATGTTGGGCAATCAAGATGCTGGAGCAGGGGCTATTAGCACAAAGGACTTGGCTCAATTCCAGGGTTTTAGTTAAAAGATCTGATGAGGGTTAAAGACACTTAAACACTTTCAAGCATTTACAGTTTTACTCAGAAGTTAAACTTCAAAATTGCTGACTTTAGCCTGTGACATTTGCCTAATGTATTTCAGTAGTTTAGTTTGCCCCCCTGCCCTACTTTTTTCTTTTTGATTGATTTTTTAAGTGAAGGATAATTGCTTTACGGTACTGCATTGGTTTCTATCAACATGAATCAGCCGTAAGTTTACCCATTTTCCCTCTCACTTGAACATCCCTCCCACCTCCCTCACCGTTCCACCCCTCTAGGTTGTTTTACCAACCCCAGTTTGAGCCCTGGGTCATACAGCAGATTCCTTTTTTTCCCTTTAATGGGAGTAGTAGAAAGCAAAAGACAAATTTATGATGCCAAGTAAATGGTCTGCTTGGATTGCCTTCCTCTTCAGTTTCTACCTTGTGGCTGAATTCCCTTTTTGGCTGTAATATAGACACTTTATTACCTTTTCTCAGAACATGATTTTTAGGCCATGAGTGCATTCCAGGCACTAATAGCCTATAGAACATGAGCAGTGTCTGAGAAAGTAGACCTCCACAGCTTATTATTATTGTTGTCTTGGTTTCTCTTTGATTGCTGCGCTTTTCTTCCAACAATGGGGTAAGTGTATTTCAAGAATCAAGCATAATAGCTTCTGGCCATCACATCTTTGAACTTTGCTAAGGAATTGCAAAAATGATTTCTCTTTACATAAGAAATCCTCTCAGCCTTTCTTGAGCTCTGTGGAGAACTGTAAGCTCTGGTAGATAAAGTGCCTGACAATTTGGAGAGTTTAGGAAGAGAGGAAAGATGGAGAGGGAGCAATTGTAGAAAAGAGGCAAGGGGGCTGGTATGTTGCTTTTCTTAAAAAACAAACAAAAAACTTGCCTCGAAATATAACATTTTAGCTTCTTTGGTCAGAGTCTGATTGAAACAGTGCATCTTCTGTTCAGTAGAGAAGTGTGGTAAGGCTATGCCTGCAAAATGACATTCTGTAACAAGCCTTATTCAATCTGCTTTCTGAGTAGGTGGCCTCTTGTCCATTTCATAGACAGTTGGGATTTACTTTGGAAGTAACTGTCAGAAAAGTCGTGTTGTATTCTGTCTCGTGAACCCAACTAGGAATTTGTGGTTATTGTGTTCATTATTGAAGTCTTAGGATGAGACCTTGAATTTTATGCTGTCAGAAGTTTTCCAGGCTGGGCTCCAGTTAGCAAGGTCAGGAACTCATTTGGAGTCAACAGCTGTAGAAGAATCCAGATGTGATAAGTAGGTAGGTCACTGTCAAAAGCCATGAAGGACAAGGTGATCAGATTATCAGCTGAGAGTTACCACATGGGACAATTTAGCCACATTAAAGTCCTGACCATGTGTGGACTTTGGAAAAGAGAGACAAGTGGGTGGGGTGGGGTGAGGGGAAGAAGACTCTTGAAAAGAGTGCAGGAGTATTTGTGATGAAAGAAATTTATTTATTGAGGTATGGGGAAGTCATTCTGGCTAATAAATGAGTTAACTTGAATTTTATGCTAACTAAAATAGCCTGTTTGTGGCCTATCAAACATAGATTGTAACTGTTTAAGTTATCAAAGAAAAGGACACCTTGACCTGAAGTAAAGAATGCCCATGTTAAAAATAAGGATTAAATGCTCTTCATCCTGGAATGCCAGTGCTAGTACTCACTTGATAGAGACTTCCTTCTTAGGTGCCAAGGCCATCCTATACATGCTGTATATGTGTACGTGCTGGTCTGGTTTATTTGAAACCTTGAAGAGATGTATTCCTGACTGACTTAAAGTTTGTTCTTTGTTCTGACAAAATTTAAAACTGACTAAAAAATCCCTGCTTCTCCAGAGCAATTTCTCAGAGTAATCTGGGAAACGAGCTTTTGGGCTGTAGTCTTCAATTTGATTCAAATAAAACTCCAGTTCTTATTATCGATTGCTCATTGATTATTTTTGCTAAAACTTGCTAAAATTGACCTTTCAATGAAAAAATACTTTCAGAAACAAATGGAGAGAATAAACCAGAGTCACAGGCATAGTAAATCAGTAGATTGGGATGATAGTACGTAAGGAACCTCATTCCTATTTCCTTAATTAAAATGTAAATTTCCTTTATTGCCATTACTCACCCTTTCCAGAGCACCAGGCTACCCGAATAAAGGCAAAGAGAGGCATATAAAGCTCAGCAGTTCAAGACATCCGAGTTCTAACTTGGCTCTGCTAGGTCACCTTGAGCAAGTTTTTTTTAAGCCCTCAAAGCCTCAGTTTTCTCATTGAAAAATGAGGATAGGATTATGTACATCAGATGTTTGTAGCGATGATTGCATAAATAGTTCCTGGAACGTGGTATTCAATAAATGGCAGGATTATCACTATTGATACTCTTCACAACTGTCCACCACCCTAGCCTTTTCAAAATACAATCACATCTGATACATGTGTTCATTTTTGTAGTAATACTGTTGCATGGATTGGGCAGATATGCCATATCCCCATTTTACAGATTAAAAAAAGGGAAGCTCAGTGATTAGTTCTAAGGTCACCCAGCAGTTGACTTAGATTATAACCACGGTGGTTCTTTAAGTAAGAATAGAATCACCTGGATGTGAGCATAACTCAGATTGCTGGGCCCTACCCCCAGAGTTTGCAATACAGTAGGTCTGAGGTGAGGCCCACTAATTTGGATTTCTTTGGCAGAGCTCAGGTGATCCTGATACTGTTGATCTTAAGACTTCACTGGGCAAAGGCCAAGCTAGACTAGAGCAATGGTCCTCAAATATACCTGTTCATTAGAATCACCTGGAAACTTAATGGACTCAACAGACCTGTAGCTGCCTCAAGCCCTTTGATTTTCTGCCATCACAAATGTGATTCAGTGTTAGCACTAGCATATAAAAATTTGATTATTCCAAGTAAAAAAGGATAAATCCCCAAGTAACAACTTGGGGATTTCTACAGTCTGGGAAGTTGTGGGTTCCCCCCCCAAAATATAGTATTTTTTCCATTGAAGTATAGTCGATTTATGATGTGTTAGTTTCAGGTATAGGCAAAGTGATTCAGATATATCTATATATAAATCTGTCTACATCTTTTGAGATTATTTTCCATTATATGGTATTACAAGATATTGGATACAGTTCCCAGTGCTATACAGTAGGTCCTTGTTGGTTATCTATTTTATATGTAGTAGTGTGTATCTGTTAAACGCCTACTAATTTATCCCCCCTTTCCCCTTTGGCAACTGTAAGTTTTTCTGTTTGTGAATCTGGTTGTTTTGTACATAAGTTCATTTGTATCATTTTTTAAGATTCCACATATAAATGACAACACGATGTTTGTCTTTGTCTGACTTCACTTAGTATGAGAATCTCTAGGTCCATCCATGTTGCTGCATATGGCATTACTTTGTTCTTTTTATGGCTGAGTACTATTCCATTGTATAGAAATACATTATCCATTCATCTGTCAAGGAACATTTAGGTTACTTACATGTCTTGACTATTGTAAATACTGCTTCAGTGAACACTGGGGAACATGTATCTTTTTGAATTAGAATTTTCTTCAGATATATGTCCAGGAATGGGACTGCTGGATCATACAGTTATTCTATTTTTAGTTTTCCAAGGAACCTTCATACCACTGTTTGTAGTGGCTGCACCAATTTACATTCCCACCAACAGTGCAGGAAGGTCAAAAAATATAGCATTGAAATAAAACATCTGTAGAGCCAACTATTTAGAGAAGCTTTGTAGCAAAACCTGCTATGACTTCAGGACAATTATCTACCACCTTCCCTAATACCTGTTTCAAGGCTTCCAAAACATCTACCAGCTTAATTCTTCACTCTTCATACTTCAACTCTAGTCTTCCCTGACCTTAGCCAAATTAAGTCCCCCTATTTTGCACCACCATAGAACCACTTACCTTTCACTTCTGGCATCTATTGTAACAACATATTTACATTTATTTGCATCACTATTACTGAAATTATCACCATTATTATTAAGTAAAGGTTAATAATCACTAAAGTGGATTCATTATTAATCAAATTATAATTACATCATTACAACATTTGTATCACGTCCGTGGCTGGCTCCCTGCCTGTAAACTCCAACAGAGCAGGGGCCTGTTTTTTGTCCCAGCTTGTATACACAGCGCCTGACACACAGTAGTAATTGCTCAGGCAATATTTGTCAGTCTTCCTGACCTGTAAAACTGTCTAGAGGGGCTGCAAGGCCTACATGTACAATGGTATAGAACAGGCCGTCTGAAGTTCCAGGGAGGTTTGCAGTTCCCAACCCTCAGGGGCCTGGGTTACCGGTTTTGCAAAAGTGAGCCCTGAAGCAAATGTTTTGAGAGGCGTCGGAACCCCGCCCCTTTACAACTACGAAACAAAACAAGTTCTGAGGCAGCCCTAAAATGCTTTCCTTGCTCTGAGACACTGGTTGCTTCAGAGGCTCTGCGCTCCAGGGTTCTACCTGGAATAAACCGTGCAAAGATCTGGCGGGCGCCGCAGTCGGGCGTGCCAGCTGGAGGCTGCGCCGGGACTGCCCCCTCTCATTTCTCCCGCGCGAAACCCGGCCGGACGGCTCCACTCCCTCCCTCCGCTGCAGGGGGGAGCCCGGCGCCCCCAGACTGGCAGCCACCTCGGGCGGCGCCCCGCTGCAGCCCTTCTTGCGCCGCCTGAGAAGCGAAATCCATCGGTCGCGAAGTTTGGGTTGTGTAAGCGGAAGCTCGCGGGCGGGCGCGGCGGGGCGAGTGAGCGGCGCGGGGCGCTCCCCCTGTCCCGGGCGCCGAGTGCGCCCCTCCCCCGGCCCGCCGGAGCTCCGGGCGGGGCGAGCGTGCAGCGCGGCCGCGGGCGTTCTCCGTGCGCCGGGCCCCTGGAGAGCCAGGCTCCCGTGGCCGCGTGCTGGGAGGAGGCCGGAGTCCCGTGGGGAAGGATGGCGTTGGCGACTCGCTCGCAGGTGAGGGTCTGGCCGCCCGCCGCAGCCCGGACGCGCCCACGTCTCCCTTCTCTTTGCGCCTGGCTCTGCTCCCTGCCTTGGGTAGAAACGTGGCCCTCGGCTGCCTGGTTGTGGAGCGGGCGTGCCCCGCAGGTGTGTGCGGCGGGTGTCGGGTGTTCTCCGGGCGCGGAGAGGCCGGGTGCGCCCCACGCGGGCGCTCACCGCCCTCTCGGGTGGGACCTCCGGGGTCGCAGGCCGTGCTGCTGCGGCCAGGAGCCCCCGGAGTGGACGCACTGGAGGGCAGTGCCGGCGGCGAGGCCGCAGGGACTCAGCAACTGCTTTTGCAGTGCTCGTGGGACGGGGAAGGGGAAGCTTTTTCTGTGGGATTGGTACGGGGTTGAGTAAGTTTAAGTGTAATTTTCTAAAACAAAACAAAAAAAAAAGCAGGCGAGGATTAGGCAGTTCAACTTGGATAATGGAGTTTGTAAGGAATGGCTTTTGTATTTGTTCTAGAATTTTTGTAATTGTTTTCAAGGAACTTGTAACTGTTTGGGGGAACTGGCACCGTCATTAGTCCAGGTTCAAAAACAAAAAGCCCCAAGATCCAAATCATATATACAGCATCACCCTAGTTACCCATTGTGGTTTTAACTAGGTCTTTCTTAAAATTTTCATTATCAAGGTTCCAGGTGTTACAATGGGTGGTAAAAAACTCTTCTCTCTACTTTCTAGTAACGAATACACAGATTTTATTCAGAGGTAAGCAGCAAAAACTTTTTCAAATGTACTAAAAATAAAAGTTTTAGAAAGGAAAGGAAGTAGCTCCTTTGATCCCGAAAGATGCTTTGTGTGAGGCTTGGGGTTTTTCTTGCCTTTGTGAACACCTCTCTCACTGCTTCCTCCTTACCTTTGGCTGGTGTTCACCTCCTTTCTCCACCTGGGGACTGGGCCTCCCCAAGAATTGGCAGACCTGAAGTGGAAGGTGGTACCTGAGCCCTGACATTGCCACCTGCCTGGGTCTGGCCACACAGTCGCGCCACCGATGGTCACCGTGGCCATTTGATGATTTCTGAAAGGCTTCCTGAAAGTGGACACTTGAGAAAAATCTAGTTGTGAATGTCTTTGAGGAGTATTTTTAAACCTCTCCAATGAAGGGAGGTATTAAAAACAAGGAAAACTTAACTCAAGAAGGGGTGGGACAGGCTTAGTTAATGTTTTTATGTTTACCACTGGCCCTCACCATATAATTAGTATCCTAGGCTTTTAGGAGGTTTGGGTTTCTCCTGGATTTAAGCCCTTCTGTAAAGAGCTTCCAGCCCCTTGTGAATTTCATCAGAAAATGTATCTTGATGGTGTATCCTTCCTAAGACCTGTTGTTCTGGTGGTGCAACATAACAATTCCTGCTTAGGAAATTTTAAATGTCCCAGGATGTGTACTTGGAAATGAATACTTTACTGTCAAATAATGAGGCTAATTTTCCATACTGTTAATACTATTAACCACGTGTACAGGTGGAGGTAAGCCACCAATAATATAAGAGCTGTTATGCACCCTTTAGGGCAAGTCACTTTTTGTAAGATGATCAGGTTTTTTTGCCCTCCATCTCAGAAGACCTAATTGGCAGTGCAAATTAAGATGTGTTAGGATATTTTTCAGTGGAAATGTTCATCATAGTTTGCGTGTGAGCATATTATAGTCTTACCTGAGTGGAGAATGATTCTACAGGGTGGCCAGGTGACTGCGAATAAAAGCACTTAATGGACATTTCAGGCCCAGCAAGGTGTTGAATTCATGTGATTCTTCCCTGTACCCCCACCTCTTGCACAGAGGAGTAAGGTGAGCACTCCAGCACACCTTGAAGGGAGGCTCAGCCCAGTGTGCAGTGGGTTTTAATCCCACGCCTGCAGCAGATAATTTCCATCCCTTGCAAAGTGCAGAGCTGGAAGGGGCTTCGGTAAAGCAGCTTAGGCCCAGTGTTCGGAGTAAAGGGAAGTAGGCAGGGAGGAGACAAGACATTTGTTTAAACTCTGTGGACTCCTTTCTAGCCTCAGCTTTTCTGCAACTTCACCAGTGTGTCAGATTTGATGTTCTTTGACAGTGATCACACCTCCCATGGGCTCTAGTCCTTGTTAGGCTGACCACTGTGTCTTTGTGCTTTTGTATTGAGTGACAGGAATGATGCCCAATAAAGACTAGGGGATGGTCCCTTACTGAGAGCACTCAGCAGAGAAGCTGACAGGAGCTGGAGGATGGGACTGCCTTGGCTTTCTTACAGAGAGCCTGGGAGTCGAAGAACTGACTCATTGGAAAAGACCCTGATGCTGGGAAAGATTGAAGGCAGGAGGAGAAGGGGACAACAGAGGATGAGATGGTTGGATGACATCACCGATGAGATGGTCATGAGTTTGAGGAGGCTGTGGGAGTTGGTGATGGACAGGGAAGCCAGGCATGCTGCAGTCCATGGGATTGCAGAGTCGGACACGACTGAGTGACTGAACTGACTGGGAGGTCCTGAATGTTGGTGTGCTCTTTTTGCTCTCTTCTAGCACCGGGGTGCCTGTGGGATCCTTAGAGAAGGAAATAATACTAAATGTTCTCATGTACTGCATGAGCATTCTGTCTGGATGAGGAAGGGAGTTTATCTTTTTTTAAAATTTATGTGTTCATTTTAAGGAGGATAATTACGATATCATAATGTTTTTTTGCCATACATCAGTATGATTCGGCCATAGACATATGTGTCCCCTCCCACTTCCCTCCCCACAGGAATTTTTCTGATGGTGATCTCACAGCCACAAAGTGGACTCATCTGATCCTCTGACTTAAAACATGTGCCCAGAGCCCCGGAAGCTGGTCACAGAGGGCGGTCATTTATGACATCTTAGAAGGCCTGCACAATGATCTGTCATTTTAATAATCCCGTGTTTAAAAGGCCACTTGTTCTTCCTTTTGATGTACTGCTGACCTCCCACCCACAAAAGAGCTAGATTCTCAGTGGTCGGGAGAAACCTCAGCACAGCAGTTTCAATTTGGTCAGGTGTATGGGACAGCAGACCGTAAGATACTTACGTGACTTAAAACAGTTCAGGAGCAGTGAAGTAATGAAAGGTCGTTCAGATAGAGTGGTGCAGGCATGCTGATTTTAGACTGCCCTTAAGCATTCTCTGGTTATTCTGTGAACCACAGTAGAGAATTTTTACCTCCAAGATACAGTTTTGATTTGTAAAGGACATAGATTTATGCATCAAAATGGAATCGAGACAGGCTACTTGGGGAAGAATGTGCTGTGTTTAGTTGCTCAGTCGTGTTGACTCTTTGCAACCCCATGAACTGTAGCCCGCCAGGCTTCTCTGTGCATGGGGATTCTCCAGGCAAGAATACTGGAGTGGGTTGCCATGCCCTCCTCCAGGGGATCTTCACCGCCCAGGGATTGAACCCAGGTCTCCCACCTTGCAGGTGGATTCTTTACCATTCGAGCCACCAGGGAAGCCCTGGGGAGGAATAGAGATGAAATATTTGTGGGATTGTTTTCTTTTTCTTTGTGAAAAGCAGTGGTCTGTAGGAATTTTTAAATAGGACCATTCAGAGGCATAGTTGGCATATAGCTGAAGTTAACATGCCAGGATAATTTTCTTCTGTTGTAGTAAATGCCCTGTGCAGAGGGCAGAAAAGTAAGTTGTGAAGTCCCACAGTAAAAGAGGCCAGAATTTTGGTTCAAGTAGTTGATGGTTTCCTGCCATCATAAACATCAGCTAATGAGCAAAAGTCCCCCTGACTGGCTTAGTTCTTTTAGTGGCTACTGGGTGCTAAGCATTACGTCACTTACGGTGGAAGAAACAGACGCCTAAAACACTGTTCTTTCCCAGGACCCAGTCAGAGATCACTCTGGAGCTCCTTGGCTCTTCCGCCTTGGACAGAGTTCAGCTGGCTCCTGCTCTGAGCTGGGAGACCTCGGCGGCCTTCAGTTTTGGGGGTAGGAGAAGACCTTAAGAGTCATCTTTCTCCCCACCCTCCAAGGAAGGTCGTGCTGTGCTAGGTACTTAACATTAACAGATTTCATCCTCACTGTGGTGATGTGAAGTAGGTTGCATTATCTGCATTTTAAAGATAAGGCTGATAGACTGATTTGCTTGGAGTAGCCTAGTGTGAAAGGAGCTGAATCAGAACTCGGTCTGCAGAGCAGGGGGCTGACTCTTGCTGCTAGACATGATCAAGGACACACCAAGTTTAAACTGTGTAAATAGAAGGAGGTGTCAGCGGTGTGGGGTTTTCTCATACCTTTGTCCCTCCTTTTAAAGAGAAGAGCTGGGGTGTTAACAGCAGCTCATCTAGTTCTTCTTAAGGAACTGGGCAAGTTATGCTTTGGGCAGGATTCCTTGGGTGCTGGCTGTAAAAGTCGGCTTGGGAATGTGAAGAAGATCCACAAAGTCTTTACACAGGATTGACTTTTAGATGAATTTTGTGTTGTACAAATAACACCCTGTTCGCAGAAGCTGAAAAGGAAACCAATTGAACTGTTGCTCAACCTCGCTTCTCCCTGGGTATCATTCTCTAGTTATTTTTCCTTCCCTGTTTGCCTGTGTCCAGTCACCATTTTTGCTTAACCTCTATGGTATGCTGTTGAATTTTATAGTGTGATTGTTGTTTGAATCCTGCTTTCTTTAACACTGTCCGTACTATTTTTCTGAGGAGCTTGGAGGTCTTTACAGTTTTCATTTTCATTCAGATGAGTGTTTTATGTATTTTCTGTAGAAAAGTTTTTATTTATAAACAAATATCTTTAAGAAACTTTGCAATGACCGTCTTGGGGTGGCACGTACTACATGCCCTGCATTGAAGACGACGCTGTTCTTGATTGCTGTTTCCTTGTCACGTACTCACTGTTTGGTAGAACATGACTGATCGTCAGTAGATGAGAGCCTGTCACATACTGTCTTCCTAAGGCATTTCTCCTCTCGTGGTATTAGCTGACAGAAGGCACTTTGTCCTCAAGTTAGAACCAGGGCTCATGATAACTGGCCTGGAATAATGACTGTTTTCATCCTGAACTTGGAGCCCCCAAGCTAAGCCTTCCTTAAGGTAAGGTGAAGTCGCTCAGTCGTGTCCGACTCTTTGCGACCTCATGGACTTCTCCGTCCATGGGATTCTCCAGGCAAGAATACTGGAGTGGATTGCCATTTCCTTCTCCAGGGGATCTTCCCACCCAGGGGTTGAACCCAGGTCTCCCACGTTGGAGGCAAACGCTTTAACCTCTGAGCCACCAGGGAAGCCTTCTTTGGTCTTGCTTATTTTGGCTGTAAATCATCTTCTAGGTGGCATTCCTGAAAATGTGTTTTCCTTGATGTTGTGGATGTCTAGAGATCAAACAGTAGGTTCACTCATTATAAAAGCTCTTTCTGAGAGCTTAAAAAACAAAAGTTTTTCTTGATGTGCTGGTTATAATAGATGGGTGCAGTTTGTAAAATGTCACCATGCTGTAGGCTTAAGATCTAGACATTTGCTGGTTACATGTTGTACATAAAACAGTATAACATGGCCCATCAGGTGTGTGGTGACACCTTTCACAGGTTGTCCTGCCTGTTGAACTGGTATCCTCAGGGCTGGATGTAGTCCAGGGATCCCTCCCCAAAGACCCCCTCTCCTGTTTCCCCAAACCCTGTATAGCAGCGGCACTGCTTGTGGGCAGCATCCCCCTCCCCATGTTTAAAGCTCTGCTTCTGAGGATCCTGTGTACCTGGCAAGTGCCTTTGAGTCTTTTTGGCACAAGAGCTGGCCCTCCCCCGGCTGCCTGCTGGTAGACACCTCCTCTGCTTGGAGAGCCCAGGATTTACCCCAGGGTGATGGCTGATCACCCCAAATCATGTGGCAGGCCAAAATGGTACTTATCCCAGTGAGTGAAGGGCCTGGCATATCATGCCTGCTCAGTCATGTCTGACTCTTTGGAGCCCCATGGACTGCAGACTGCCAGCCTCTTATGTCCATGGAATGTTCTAGGCAAGAACATTGGAGCAGGTTGCCATTTCCCACTCCAGGGGATCTTCCTGACCTAGGGATCGAATCTGTGTCTCCTGAGTGTCCTTCACTGGCAGGTGGATTCTTTAACATTGGTGCCACCTGGGAAACCCCTGGCAAATCACAGCTGTTAAATATTTGTTGAATTTTTAAAGAAAGATGGTTTAGGATTTTCCGTGTATAGTGAGTGCAGGCATGAGTTATGACAGGCTAGAACAGAGCTTCTGGAAATTTTTGTTTGGACTAATTCATGGTAGAGGCCAGTTTGTGCCTGCCCCGGTGGCCTGGAGGTGTGCAGTCTCACTCTGCCTGTGCAGGAAATGTTCCCATTAATCTTGTTTTATCTTTAAAAGTCATGCCTATTCCATGATATGTTTTTATTCAAGAATGCTACTTTAAATTATTATTCTGGGAAAAAATCTTCCCCTCCTCTTTCCCTCCTGTGGTCCTGAAAGCCTTCTGGCTGTCACTGAGCTCCCCAGCTTAAGCAGCACGGAACTGTCAAGTTTAAAATTTAGAACTCGTACCTTTGATAAGCCCTGAAATATTTATCTACCTGCCCACTCCCCCAACCTACTCCATCCTTTTACTTAAAGCTCCATGACTCTGAGGGTGGTTAAGTTGAGGGCAGTGGGGCGAGGGGGTAGCTATCATTGATACTGAATTCTCTCAGAATATTTTTTTTATGCAAAATGCCTAGTGCCCTTTATTTTGTTCTCCAGTAACACTGGTTTAAAGTAGAAAGTTAAAAATAAAAGTACATTGAAAAAGTCATTAATTTTTTTATTTTTATTATTTTATTGAGGTTGATTTACAGTGATGTGTTCGTTTCTTCTTTGCTGTAGCAAAGTGATTTAGTTACAGAGATGTATATTCCTTTTCATATCCTTTTCCATTATGGTTTATTATAGGATGTTGAATGTAGCCCCCTGTGTTGTCCAGTAGGACCTTGTTTATTTTATATAAATTCTGTTATATAAAAATACAATATTTGCAAATCCAAAACTCTGGATTTATCCCTTCCCCACCTCCTTTCCCCTCTGGTAAGCATAACTTTGTTTTCTATGTCTGTGAGTCTGTTTCTGTTTTATAAATAAGTTTATCATATTTTAGATTTCACATATAAATGACATCATATGGTATTTGTCTTTATTTTTCTAACTTCCTTCACTTAACATTATAATCTCAAGGTCTATCCATGTTGCTGTAAATGGCATTGTTTTATTATTAATTATGGGTAATATTTGTGTGTGTGTGTGTGCACAGCGCATCTTCTTTATCCATTCATGTGTCAGTGGGGATTTAGGTGCTTCCATGTCTTGGCTGTTGTAAAAGTGCTCTGTGAACATTGGGGTGCAGTGTTCTGTTTTTTTTTTAATTAGCATTTTCATCTTTGCCTGAAACATGGCCAGGAGTGGGATTGCTGGATCATGTGGCAACTCTATTTTTAGTTTTTTGAGGAACTTCCATCCTGTTTTCCATATGTCCGCACCAATTTACATTCCCACCCATAGTGTATGGGAGATACCTTTTTCTCTACACTTTGTCCAGCATTTATTATTTGTAGACTTTTAAAGGTGAGATTGGTCCTGGATGTTCTTTGGAAGGGCTGATGCTAAAGCTGAAACTCCAGTACTTTGGCCACCTCATGCGAAGAGTTGACTCATTGGAAAAGACCCTTGATGCTGGGAGGGATTGCGGGCAGGAGGAGAAGGGGACAACAGAGGATGAGATGGCTGGATGGCATCACTGACTCGATGGACGTGAGTCTGAACTCCGGGAGTTGGTGATGGACAGGGAGGCCTGGCGTGCTACGATTCATGGGGTCGCAGAGTTGGACACGACTGAGCGACTGAACTGAACTGAAAGGTGTCTCTTCTGACTAGTGTGCGGTGACTGCCTCATTGTATAGTCTTGATTCGCGTTTCTCTAAGAATTCGCCATGTTCAGCTGTTTTCATGTGCCCGTTGCCCATCTGTATGCCTTCTTTGGAGAAATGTCTACTTAGGTCTTCTGCCTGTTTTTTAAGTTTTTTTTTTTTTTTCTTTTTTATTGAGCAGTGTGGGTTGGTTGTATATTTTGGGAATTAAACCTTTGATGGTAACATCGTTTGCAAATATTTTCTCCCATTTTGTAAGTTGTCTTTTCATTTTGTTTATGGCTTATTTGCTGTGCAAAAGTGTTTAAGTTTGATTAAGTCCTATTTGTTTATTTTTGCTTTTATTTATATTGTTTGGGAAACTGACCTGAGAAAGCATCACTGTGATTTATGTCAGAGAATGTTTTGCCTATTTTCTCTTCTGGGAGTTGTATGGTCTTATGTCTTATATTTAAGTCTTTAAGCCATGTTGAGTTTATTTTCTTCTGTGGTATGATGGTGAGTTCTAACTTCACTGGCTTAAATGTGGCTGTCCACCTTTCCCAATACCACTTGCTGAAGAGACTCTCTTTTCTCCATTGTATATTCTTGCTTCCTTTGCTGAAGATTAATTGGCCAATAGCTGTGTGGATTTTTTTCTGGGCTCTGTTCTTTTCCACTGATCCATAGTTCTGTTTTTGTGCCAATACTAAACTGTTAAAAATCATGTTTATTCTTAATTCTTTG